>NW_014569793.1:101147-125228 GCF_001313835.1 Polistes canadensis
AATAAAATCGAAATTATATATATATATATAGAATATTGACACGTTTTACAAGACAAAAATTCTTTCTAAATATATAACGAACAACACAGTGTTTATTGGTGAAAGTTAAACGGAAGGTTAAATTCAGAATCTTTAACAAGTTATCTATTTACGAGCTATAAGCATTAATAAAACTTATATTTGTTTTTAAAATGTCATCAGAGACTGATATAGAACTCGTATATTATGTAATTAAAGCTATGAAAACGTTAAAACGTTACGATCCAGAAAATTTTTATTTCTTTTCTTGGCAAAAGAAATTTTTGAATGTAGCAAAAAATCTCAATGTACCCGATAGTAAAAAAGTTGCATTTTTCTGTTTGATGTTAGAATCTAGAATCTATACTGCACTAAAGAAACATGTATTGCCTTGTCATCCGACACGTTTGTCGTACGAAGATTTAGTAAAGAATTTAAAAAAATGTAATGTAATGATAAATCAAAAAAAAAACAGAAAAACGTTCATCGTGCGAAAACAACATGATGACGAGACAATAGAAATGTATGCAAAGAACTTAGAATATATATATAATCAGTGTAACTACAGATATAAAAATGATGGTGTGCTAGTCACTCAATTCTTGTACGGATTACGCAATCGTGATATAGCTCAATATCTTAAAAAAACCAAAATTTTAGTATACGAGGTGGTGGTAGTAAGGGCCATTGAACTGGACAGAAAGAAGGGACTTTGATAAATAGAGAGTGAAATTAAATAAACTGCAGAGACCAACAAACAAATAAAATAGAATACGAAAATCTTAAATAACTGTAATTTAAAATCGTTGACATTTCACGAAGATAAATAATGAATCAAAGTATGCTGCAAAATCAGAGAAAAAACATCTCTTTGACAAGTACATGAATACAATTAAATGAACTCTAAACTTACAAACAATAAACAAAAAAACAGGAAAAAAAAATCTTTCATGAATGTAATTTAAAATCGTCCAGATTGCATAATTAAATACTAAAAGTATCCCAGTTGATGACATTTCCAAGGAGTCTTTAACAGAAATACGAAAAATGATAATTGTTATTCACAGAAAAATAATGAATAAAATTAAAACTTTCTTTTTAATGAAAACATAAATTATTATTTATATTTACTTAGGGACTGAACTATCTGGAAACTCTGTATTGGTCTTTTAATTGACAGAGATTGCGATTATTTTAAGGAAGAAATACTTATAACAATACGGACGGATTGCAAAAAAACGGTTTTTAATATAATAATATCAAGAAATTATAAATAAGTGTCACCGTTGAAGGGACTATACGTAAACACAAATAAGTAACTACCTATTTGAATCAAAACTGTTTATAAACATCAGGCCTATTATTATATCGAGAAAAGTTTATTTTAGTACCGAAGTATCCCGTCCCTCCCCGCTTCTCTCTTTATTCCTATCTCATTTTAGTGGCAAAAATACTTGCTGTTAGAATTATTTTTAGCAGAGATTTTTCAATTATCTATTTTATAATTAGGTCATCAGAATTATTTCGGAAAACCCAAAAAATGTGGAATTAGAAATGACAAAAATTAGCTTTGCTAAGAGCAAAAGTTAAACAAAATTTAATGGAAAAATTGTTATTGATATTGCGATTTTTATGGTAAACTATACTAACAAATTTCTTAAAAAAGAAAAAAATCATGCTCTAATTTTTTAAATATAGATTCAGTAAATATCGAAATTATTAATAAATTATTTTCGTTAATTATTTACCAAAACATTTTTAAAAATAGTAGCTTTATTTACATAATAATCTTTTAATTTTATGTAGGTACTTAGAAATTTTGTAGTAAAATACAAAAGAGAAATAATGATTGTTTCTGAAACCTAGAWTTTTCGTATTTTATAGTACAGGATACACTTTTTTCTTAAGAATATCATAAAAGAATCGTATATTAAGCTATTAAATTTATCTTATTTTCTATTTAGATTTGTTCTTTTTGTAAGCTTTTTTCATATCTAAACTTTTATAATATTAAATTAATTGTTTATTCTCTCTCTATTTACAGACAAGTATATTATTATCTTTGACAAGGACTAATGTAGGGAGTTGAAAATCTAACCATTCCCACTCCTAACTTAATTAAATTTAGTTTATGTAGTTAGTTGATCAGCAACTGATGAGCTGTTGAGATATCAGTTAAGATTTTCTATTCCCATTTTTGTAACCATTATATTTTTAAAACAGAATATTTAATATATATCAAGTCAAAAAGTTCCTTTACTTATTAATAATTATAAACAATAAAATCGAAAATATATATATATGGATTACTGACACGTTTTTAGAAGACAAAAATTATTTTTAAATATATAACGAGAGGTGCAGTGTTTATTGGTGAAAGTTAAACAAAAGTTAAACCCAAAGTTTCTAACAAGTTATTTATTTACGAGCTATAAGCATTAACAAAACATATATTTATTTTTAAGATGTTTTCACAGGATGATAAAGAAACCGACAAATTTGTATCTAAAGCTGTTAAAACGTTAAAACGTTACGATCCAGACAAGTTTTCTTTTTTGTCTTGGGAAATTGAATTTTTGAATGTAGCACAAAATCTTAATGTACCTAATAGTAAAAAGGCTGCATTTTTTTGTTCGATGTTAGAACCTAAAATCTATACTGCACTAAAGAGACATTTATTTCCTCGTCATCCGTCACGTTTTTCGTACGAAGATTTAGTAAAGAATTTAAAAACGTGTCCTATAATGATAAATCAAACAACAAACAGAAAAAGGTTCAGAGCGCGAAAACAACATGATGACGAAACAATAGAAATGTATGCTAAAAACTTAGAATGTATATATAAAAAGTGTCAATACAAATGTGAAGCTGATAGAGTGTTAGTCGATCAATTCTTATATGGATTGCGCAATCGTGAAATAGCTAATCATCTTCAGAGTACCAGAATCTTTGTATACAAGGTGGTGGTAGAAAGAGCTCTTAAACTTGAGAAGAAAGACGAGGCTTCGACGAGTAGAAACTAAAATTAAATGAAATCCGGAGGCCAACAAACAATAAACAAATCAAACAGAAAAATTAAATCTTAAATCACTGTAATTCTAAATCGCTGACATTTCACGAAGATAAAAAATTAATCAAATTATGCAGCAATATCAAAGAAAAGACGGTGCTTAGACAAATTGAGAATCAAATTAAATAAACTATAGAGGCCAACAAACAACAAACAAATAAAATAGAATAAGAAAATCTTAAATAACTGTAATTTAAAATCGTTGACATTTAACGAAGATAAATAATGAATCAAAGTATGCTGCAAAATCAGAGAAAAAACATCTCTTCGACAAGTACATGAATAAAATTAAATGAACTCTAAACTTACAAACAATAAAAAAAAATACAGGAAAAAAAATATCTCATGACTGTAATTTAAAATCGTCCAGATTGCATAATTAAATACTAAAAGTATTCCAATTGATGACATTTCCAAGGAGTCTTTAAGAGAAATACAAAAAATGATAATTGTTATTCACAGAAAAATAATGAATTAAATTAAAACTTTCTTTTTAATGAAAACATAAATTTTTATTTATATCTACTTAGGGACTGAACTATCTGGAAACTCTGTATTGGTCTTTTAATTGACAAAAATTGCGATTATTATAAGGAAGAAATACTTATAACAATACGGACGGATTACAAAAAAAAACGGTTTTTAATATAATAATATCAAGAAATTATAAATAAGTGTCACCGTTGAAGGGAAAATACGTAAACACAAATAAGTAACTACCAATTTGAATCAAAACTGTTTATAAACATCGTGCCTATTATTATATCGAGAAAAGAATATTTTAGTAGCGAAGTATCCCGTCCCTCCCCGCTACTCTCTTTATTACTATCTCAATTAGTGACAAAAATACTTAATTTTAGAATTGTCTTTAGCGGAGATGTTTCAATTATCTATTTTTCAATTATGTCATCTGAATTATTCCTGAAAACCCAAAAAATGTGGAATTAGAAATGAAAAAAATTAGCTTTGCTAAGAACAAAAGTTAAACAGAATTTAATGAAAAAATTGTTATTAATATTGCGATTTTTATGGTAAACTATGCTACCAAATTTCTTAAAAAAAAAAAAATCATGCTCTAATTTTTTAAATATAGATTCAGTAAATATCGAAAATAATAATAAATAATTTTCGTATTTTATAGTACAGGATACAATCTTTTCTTAAGAATATCATAAAAGAATCGTATATTAAGCTATTAAATTTATCTTATTTTCTATTTACATTTGCTCTATTTGTAAGCTTTTTTCATATCTAAACTTTTATAACATTAAATTAATTGTTTGTTCTCTCTCTATTCACAGACAAGTATATTATTATCTTTGACAAGGACTAATGTAGGGAGTTGAAAATCTAACTATTCCCACTTCTAACTTAATTAAATTAAGTTTATGTAGTTAGTTGATCAGCAACTGATGAACTGTTGCTATATCAGTTAAGATTTTCAATTCCTATTTTTGTAACCATTATATTTTTAAAACAGAATATTTAATATATATCACGACAAAAAGTTCCTTTACTTATTAATAATTATAAAAAATAAAATCGAAAATATATATATATGGAATATTGACACGTTTTACAAGACAAAAATTCTTTTTAAATATGTAACGAAAGGTGCCGTGTTTATTGGTGAAAGTTAAACGAAATTTAAACCCAAAGTTTCTAACAAGTTATTTATTTACGAGCTATGAGCATTAACAAAACTTATATTTATTTTTAAGATGTTTTCACAGAATTATAAAGCAACCAAAAAATTTGTATCTAAAGCTGTTAAAACGTTAAAACGTTACGATCCAGACAGGTTTTCTTTTTTGTCTTTGGGAAACTGAATTTTTGAATGTAGCACAAAATCTTAATGTACGTAGTAGTAAAAAGACTGCATTTTTATGTTTGATGTTAGAACCTAAAATCTATACTGCACTAAAGAAACATTTATTTCCTCGTCATCCGACTCATTTTTCGTACGAAGATTTAGTAAAGAATTTAAAAACATGTACTGTAATGATAAATCGAAACACAAACAGAAAAAGGTTCAGAACGCGAAAACAACATGATGACGAAACATTAGAAATGTATGCTAAAAACTTAGAAAATATATATAAAAAGTGTCAATACAAAAATGTACCTGAAAGAATGTTAGTCAATAAACTCCTATATGGATTACGCAATCGTGAAATAGCTAATCATATTCAGAGAACCAGAATCTTTGTATACAAGGTGGCGGTAGGATGGGCTCTTAAACTTGAGAAAAAAGACATGGCCTCGACTAGTAGAGACTAATATTTAATGAAATCCGCAGGCCAACAAACAATAAACAAATAAGACAGAATAAGAAAATCTTACATAACTGTAATTTTAAATCGATGACACTTCACGAAAATAAATAATTAATCAAAGTATGCTGCAAAATCAGTGAAAAAACAACTCTTTGACAAGTACATAAATGAAACTAAATGAACTCTAGGCTAATAAACAATAAACAAATGTCATAATAAGAAAATCTTAAATGAATATAATTTAAAATCGTCTAAATTTAACGAAGATAATTAATTACTAAAAGTATCCAACTTGATGACATTTCCAGCGATTTCAAAAAGTTTTCAAAACAAATAAAATTGTGCAATTAAATATATACACGCAAATTATTTCTGCCTAATACTATATGTAAGTCGGAGTAAAAAAAGGCAGTATTCGAGAAAAATGAGCCTTTCTTTGAAAACAGCTATCCTCTACGTTATCGAGAAAGTTAATTGTTTACGTTTTGAATATTATACGTTTATACGTTTAGGGAATTATGTTTATACCGGATACATATAAAGTTATTATTCAAATTAAACGTCTTTAAGGGGATTACGAAAAATGGTAATTGTTATTCATAGAATATTAATGAATTAAATAAAAATTTCTCTTTAATGAAAACAAAAATTTTTGTTTATATTTATTTAGGGACTGACCTATCAGGAAACTCTGTTTTGGTCTTTTAATTGACAAAAATTGCGATCAYGGTAATGAAGAAATACTTATAACGATACGGACGGATTGTAAAAGAACGTTTTTAAATATAACAATACCAAGATTTTATAAACAAGGGAACATGAAATGTACGAAAATAAGTAACTACCAATTTGAATAAAAACTGTTTATAAACATCAGGCTAATTATTATATTGAGATAAGTTTATTATAGTAGCGAAGTATGCGTCCCTCCCCACTCCTCTCTTAATCCTTATCTTATTTTAATAGCAAAAATACTTGCTTTTAGAATTTTTTAAAACAGAGATTTTTCAATTATCAAAGTCATTTATGTCATCAGACTTATTTCTGAAAACCCTAGAAATGTTGAATTGGAAATAAAAAAAAAAAACTGGCTTTGCTGAAAACAAAAATTTGACAGGATTTAATGTAAAAATTGCTTTTATTATTGCGATTGTTATGGTAAACCATACTACCAAATTTCTTCAAATAAAAAAAAAATCATGCTTTAAATTTTTAAATAGAGATTTAGTAAATACTGAAATTATTGATGAATTATTTTCGTTAATTATTTACTGAAACATTTGTAAAAATAGGAGCTTTATTTACATAACAATTTTTTAATTGTATATAAGTATTTCGAAATTTTGTAGTAAAATACAAAAGAGAAATAATGATTGTCTCTTAAACACTGAATCTTCATATTCTATATTACAGGATACTTTTCTTAAGAATAACATAACAGAATCATATATCAAGCTATTAAATTTATCTTATTTTCTATTTAGATTTTTTCTATCTGTAAACTTTTCCCATACCCAGACTTGTATAATATTAAATTAATAGTTTATTTTATTTATTGGCAAGCATATTATTATGTTCGACAAGGACTAATGTATGGAGTTGAAAATCTAAACTTTCCTATTTCTACTTTAATTTAATAAAGTTTAAATAGATAGTTGATCAACAGCTCATGAACTGTTGAGATATTAGTTAAGATTTTCTATTCTTATTTTTGTCAACATGATATGTTTATAACAGAATTTTTAATATATATCACGACAGAAAGTTTCTTTGCTTATTAATACATATAAAAAATAAAATCGAAAATATATATATATGGAATATTGACACGTTTTTAGAAGACAAAAATTCTTTTTAAATATATAACGAAAGGTGCAGTGTTCATTGGTGAAAGTTAAACGAAAAGTTAAACTCAAAACTTTTAACAAGTTATTTATTTACGAGCTATAAGCATTAGCTAAGCTTATATGTGTTTTCAAAATGTTCGCACATACTGAAAAAGAAATCGAAAGTTATGTATCCGAAGCTGTTAAAACGTTAAAACGTTACGATCTCAGCCAGTTTGTTTTTTCATCTTGGCAAATTGAATTTTTGAAGGTTGCAAAAAATCTCAATGTACCTGATAGTAAAATGACAGCATTTTTTTGTTCGATGGTTACTTCTAGAACCTATACCTTCCTAATCAAAAATTTTTATCCTCGTCATCCTAAACGTTTTCCGTACGAAGAGTTAGTAAAGAAGCTAGAAACTTGTTACTTAATAACAAGTAAAGAAGTAAACAGAAGTAGATTCAAACGACGAAAACAACATGAGGATGAAACAATAGAAATGTATGCTAAGAACTTAGAATGTATGTATAGAAGATGTGAATACAAATTTAAAACTGATACTTGTTTAATCAAAAAATTCACAGACGGATTACGCGATCGTGATATAGCAACGTATTTTAACAGTAAAAAATTTTTTAAATTCTTACAATTTAAGATGGCGGTAGCAAAGGCCATTGAACTTGAGAGAATAGACGAGACTTTGATAAATAGAGAGTGAAATTAAATGAAATCCAGAGGCCAACAAACAATAAACAAATCACACAGAAAAAGAAAATCTTAAATCACTGTCATTTTAAATTGTAAAAATTTCACGAAAATAAATAATTAATCAAAGAATGCTGCAACATCAGTGAAAAAACACCTCTTCAGACAAGTACATGAATGAAATTAAATGAATTCTAAGCCAACAAACAATAAACAGTTAAAACAGAATATAAAAATCTGAAATCATTGCAATTTTGATATCAACCAAACTGCACGAAGATAATTAATTACTAAAATTATCCTACATGATGACATTTCCAACAAGTACAAAAAGTATTAAAAACAAATAAAATAGTGTCATAAAATATATAAGTGCAAATAATCTCTGCTGAATACAATACGTAAGTAAGGGTAAAAATAAACAGTATGAAAAAAAAAGTGTCTTTCTTTGAAAACTGCTATCCTGTACGTTATGAAGAAAGTTTATTGTTTACGTTTTTAATATTATAAGTTTAGAAAATTATGTTTATACCAGATGCATATCAAATTGTTATTCAAATTAAACGTCTTTAAGATGAATACGAAAAATGGTAATTATTATTCACAGAAAAATAATGAATTAAATAACAATTTTCTCTCTCTAATAAAAACATAAATTTTTATTTATATTTATTTAGGAACTGACCTATCAGGAAACTCTGTTTTCGTCTTTTAATTGACAGAAATTGTAATCATGGTAATGAAGAAATACTTATAACCATACGGACGGATTGTAAAAGAACGTTTCTAAATATAACAATATCAAAAATTTATAAACAAGTGTCACCGTTGAAGGGACGATACACAAACGCAAATAAGTAATTACCAATTTGAATTAAAACTGTTAATAAACATAAGGCCTATTATTATATCGAGAAAAATTTATTATAGAAGCGAAGTACCCGTCCCTCCCCTCTTCACTCTTTATTCCTATCTCATTTTAGTGGCAAAAATACTTGCTTTTAGAATTGTTTTTAGCAGAGATTTTTTAATTATCTATTTTTTAATTATATCATTAGAATTATTCCTGAAAACCCCAAAAATGTGGAATTAGAAATGAAAAAAATTAGCTTTGCTAAGAACAAAAGTTAGACAGGATTTAATTTTAAAATTGCTTTTATTATTGCGATTGTTATGGTAAACTATACTACCAAATTTCTTCGAATAAAAAAAAGAATCATGCTCTAATTTTTTAAATATAGATTCAGTAAACATCGAAATTATTGATGAATTATTTTCGGTTATTATTTACTGAAACATTTTTAAAAATAGGAGCTTTATTTACATAATAATCTTTTAATTTTATATAGGTACTTAGAAATTTTGTAGTAAAATACAAAAGAGAAATAATGATTGTTTCTGAAACATAAAATTTTCGTATTTTAGAGTACAGGATACTCTCTTTACTTAAAAATATCGTAAAAGAATCGTATATCAAGCTATTGAATTTATCTTATGTTCTATTTAAATTTGTTCTATCTGTAAACTTTTTTCATACCCAAACTTGTATAATATTAAATGAATTGTTTATTCTATTCGTTAACAAGCATATTATTATCTTTGACAAGGACTAATGTAGGTAGTGGGAAATCAAACCTTTTCCACTCCTAACTTAATTTAATAAAGTTTAAATAGTTAGTTGATCGGCAACTGATGAACTGTTCAGATATCAGTTAAGATTTTCTATTCTTATTTTTGTTAACATTATATATTTTAAACAAAATTTTTAATATACATTACGACAAGGAGTTTCTTTACTTATTAATAAATATAAAACATAAAATCAAAAATATATAAAATATTGACGTTTGACAAGAAAAAAATTTGTTTAAAATATATTCTAACAATTTAATTAAACTTCTAACAATTTATCTATTTATTGGCCATAAGCATTAAAAAAGTTTATATTTGTTTTAAAAATGTCATCAGAGACTGACGATGAAATGAAAAAGTATTTAACTGATGCTACTAAAGTATTAGGAAATTATAATCCACACAAGTATCGTTTTCCGTCTTGGAAAAGTAAATTTTTGAAAGTGGTAACAGATCTCAAAGTACCAGATAATAGAAAGAGTGAATTTCTTTGTTTAATGTTGTCAAAGGTTACCTTAAGAAAACTAAAGCAACATTTTTATCCTCGCGACCCTAAAGATCTTCCGTTTGATGAAGTAGTTACTGGGCTTGTTTCTCGTCCTTCAAGGGACGTTATAGCATATAACAGACTCAAATTCAAAACGCTAAAACAAAATGCTGGTGAAACGATACAAGAATATGCTAAACATTTACAAAAATTACATAAAAAGTCTAAATTCACATTAAATCTTGATGCAAGGTTATGCACTACATTTCTAAATGGATTAACCGATCGTGTCATATCTAATTATTTGAAAAAAAAAAAAAATATATCATTCAATACGGCGGTACAGAAGGCCATTGAACTTGAGAGAAAATCAGGTCCTTCGACAAGCAGCCAAGCACAATAAATAAACTGCAAAGGCCAACAAACAATAAACAAATCGAATACAATAGGAAAATCTTTAATCACTGTAATTTTAAATCGTTAACATTTCACGAAGATTATTAAAGAAAGTATGCTGCAACATCAAAGAAAAGACACCTCTTTGACAAGTACATAAATGAAATTAAATGAACTCTAAGCCAAAAAACAATAAACAGTAAAAACAGAATATGAAAATCTTAAATCATTGTAATTTGAAATCGTCCAAATTGCATGAAGATAATTAATTACTAAAAGTATCCTACATGATGACATTTCCAACAAGTACAAAAAGTATTAAAAACAAATAAAATAGTGTCATAAAATATATAAGTGCAAATAATCTCTGCTGAATACAATACGTAAGTAAGGGTAAAAATAAACAGTATGAAAAAAAAAGTGTCTTTCTTTGAAAACTGCTATCCTGTACGTTATGAAGAAAGTTTATTGTTTACGTTTTTAATATTATAAGTTTAGAAAATTATGTTTATATCGGATACATATAAAGTTGTTATTCAAATTAAACGTCTTTAAGAGGAATACGAAAAATGGTGATTGTTATTAACAGAAAAATAATGAAATAAATAACAATTTTCTTTCTCTAATAAAAACATAAATTTTTATTTATATTTATTTACGGACTGACCTATCAGGAAAATCTGTTTTGGTCTTATAATTGACAGAAATTGTAATCATGGTAATGAAGAAATACTTATAACGATACGGACGGATTGTAAAAGAACGTTTCTAAATATAACAATATCAAAAATTTATAAACAAGTGTCACCGTTAAAGGGACGACAGACAAACGCAAATAAGTAACTACCAGCTTGAATCGAAACTGTTGATAAACATCAGGCTTATTATTTTATCGAGAAAATTTTATTATTGTAGCGAAATATCCGTCCCTCCCCACTCCTCTCTTAATCCTTATCTCATTTTAGTAGCAAAAATACTTGCTTTTAAAATTTTTTAAAGCAGAGATTTTTCAATTTATCTATTTTTCAATTATGTCATCAGATTTATTTCTGAAAACCCTAAAAATATTGAATTAGAAATGAAAAATAATTGGCTTTGCTAAGAACAAAAGTTAGACAGGATTTAATTTAAAAATTGTTTTTATTATTGCGATTCTTATGGTAAACTGTATTCTACCAAATTTCTTCAAATAAAAAATAAATCATCCTCTAATTTTTTAAAAATATATTCAGTAAAATTCGAAATTACTCATTAATTAATTTCGTTAATTATTAACTGAAACATTTTTAAAAATTGGTGCTTTATTTACATAATAATCTTTTAATTTTATGAAGATTTTTAGAAATTTTGTAGGTAAATACATAAGAGATATAATGATTGTTTCTTAAACATTGAATCTTCGTATTTATTATTACAGGATACTTTTATTAAGAATGACATAACAGAATCGTATATTGAGCTTTCAAATTTATCTTAAACTCAAAACTTTTATTTAAATGGGCTTTCATATTGATGAGCGTTATTTTTAAAAGTTTTAGGAATAGACTATTTTTAATTCGAGATATTTCTAGGGTTCGTTTTGAAATTGTAAATTAGTAATAATTGAAAAAAAAAATTAAGAAATTCTTATTGGTATCAGACATATAATACTCTTTATAATAACAAATTTCCAAGAACGAATTGTTATAAGCAATATCGGTTTAAGCTTTATATTTTAAAAATTTTACTTCGATTGAAGAAATTTTTTAAATATCAGCATGTTACTTAAAATGAATAATGTGAATTAACTAAAATTGACTTTATTGGAAAACGTCATTTATATTATAAGATAATTTGTAAAAAGACAATTATAAAATGTATAATATTTTATAAACGTAACTATATTTTATTAATTTTCTTGTGTTCTAATTTTATTTTTCCTGTATATTTAACATAAATAAATATTGTTAATAATGTAGAAAAGGACAAATAAGACTGTCAAGGAATCACATCGTTGTTACTTTCTCATGTATAAATCTATTTAATCTTGTTTTATGATATTACAAGGATTTTGTTTGAACGGATTTTAAAATACAAATAACCCTCCTACAACACGGTAGATATATTCCTAGATAATGCCTAGTTATGTGAAACCGTGTTATATCAGACCCACAATTAATTCATCATTGTTTTATTCATTCCTTCGTCATTATTTTAAGATAATTTAATTTTTAAATATTATTACGTTTGAAAACACAATTTGTTAGATTTAACTAACTAATTTTTTGCCACTCTGTATGCACCTGAGTATAGCTAGGACCAGGCAGGTTCACTTATCCCACAAATCAAAGAACAATAAAAATGGCAAAATAATATTCCAATACAAATAATTGATAGAAGGGAGGAGGAATTTGGAGGATTCTTATGTGTGATTGTGTTAAAGTCCGTTCACCGTTGCTCTGGTTCACAATTTGATTTAACTTTTGGAAACATTTACTTACAGTTTTGTAAATTCCTTAATCCAACAAAAAAATCTTACTCTTTCAGATTGGTTCGCAATAATTGGTTCAATATTTCCAAATTGACTCGATATTAGTGGTGATACTCAAACACACACTTTAAGATACAGACTTAACGCATTCCTTCACAAGAAAAACAAAAAAACGCAAAACGCAGTCTTACATCGCCTTCCCCTCCACATTCCCATTTTACTTCTCGAAACTTCCTGACCATTCCCGATCACCAAACTTTCTAATTCCCACTCCTTCCTTCCGGTTCGGGAATGCTCTAGAAGTTTCGGCGCGATTAGCGATAAGGCGGCAAAGTCTTCATGAACAAAACCTATCCGACGATCGCACTCTTTTGTTCTCGTCGATCGTCGGCCGGTCTTTTATATTGTATATATTATATACATCTTACATATCTATTCAAAGTTAACCACTTGCGGTGGAAAGACGTGCCACGCACGTCAACATGCTTTTGTTACCGGAACAGCAGCGACGTGTTACACACGTCGTTGGGCGATTGTTACAGAAAGATAAATGACGTGCGTGGCACGTCCACTGTTCAATAAAATTCTTTACCGAGGCACAGTTACTGCTTGCTCTTCATCGTGTAAAGTTATCAGTATTGACCCCAGACATTTCCCAAGAAATATATCACCTACAAACGCCAAAAAAAATCCACAACGGAGGTGCGTAGTATGCGCTAAACATAAAAAACGGAGTGAAACTACATGGGAGTGTAAAACATGCCTTTAGCGTTACACATTCCAAGTTGTTTTGAAAAGTATCACACCCTGCAAGATTATTAATAAATAAATTTAGTATTGATACAGATGTAATTTTATATTTCTGCCTCTCTATATTCTCTTCTTGAACCCACCCGCTGAACGCTGCCTGAACGCGCCGCGAAGTGATTCCCGCTCGATTGTTCTGGCTCGCGCAACCGAGAATTTCTATAAACCGTAAGTGGTTAATATTATATCTAAAAATATTCCTTACACAATGGAGAGCGACAAAAAGCAATGAATGTTTTATATAAAATTAAAATAAATTAATACATCCAAACTCACAAAAACTAAAGACTCAAATTAATGTCCAGACAAACTCAAAAATTAAGACTAAAACTAACGTGCAAGAAATAGGAAGGAAGGAGGTTTCCTGGTATATCGTGTAATGGAAAAATGATGTTCTAGAAATTATAAGCATGACAGGACGTCACAATATGTTAAACACAAAATCATGTTATCCAGTTCTGTAAAAGTACAAAGTGTTCTATAATATAAAGGTTTCCGTAATTTATGAATCATGTGTTATAGCAAAATCGTATTATAGAATGCCATATTGTAGGAGGGTTATTTGTATTGTTAAATTTTGTTGAGTTTCTGATTTATTCTTCTCTGATGAGTGAAGTTGAGAAAGATGATTACATCCACCAGGTGTAAGGCAAAGAAATTTATTTAGTTTATTGGTCTTCTGACCAATCCACCACCTAGTGGTTGAAGGAGCGGCAGGATGTCTTGAATTAGGCGAGTCTAACGCTTATTATTTCCTTTCAAAGAAAATAGTTTGTTGTAGGAGCTAAGTTTCTTAGAAACTTTTGGAAACCTTACCTTTTATTAATATATAAGTCTCAAAGGGAATTATAGACGGTTAATAAATCTGATGAACAATTTATTTTTAACTAGTTGTAGTTGTTTTATTTAGTTTTTTTTGAGTTTTGTTTTAATATTCTAATTGCTTTGTTTAATTTATGCTTGTCCTCAGGTAATCTGTTATTTTGCATGGTTCTTCATAGCCTCTTTTTTTCTGAAATTGTTTTTCTAATATATTCGGGGTAATCGTGGTATACACATGCAGTTTACTCTAGGTGTTAGAAGCTCGAAGAAGCTTGAAGAAGCTCGAAGTAGCACGAAGAAGCTCGGAGAAGCTCGAAGAAGCTCGAAGAAGCACGAAGAAGCTCGAAAAAGCACGAAGAAGCTCGAACTGCATCTATTATATTGCGCATTAGGTAACTTACTACATGATCAACATCGTCGTTTGTTTTTAATGGTGAAGTAGCTGCGTTAGAGAATATTTACCGGAAATTATCTTAATTTGTCAGATTATTGTATTATATACGGAAGGATTTTTTTTAATGATTATTGGATTTTGTGTTAATATGATTGAAGAATGATCGGAGAAAAGGTCAAGAAATGAGCTTTAAACGAAAAGTATTCGTAGATCGTTAGTAATTAATATAAATGTAATTGTTAATATTCCGTAGGATTACCCTTTTTGGCAAATAACTGCACTTAATCTATTTGTCATGGATAATACTAAATGTTTAATAAAATCCCATATTAATAACCCAATTTTTTTTTTTTAAATACTTATGTATCGGTGAAATTTCACCATTAGACGCGCGAATACTCAAATCTTGTAAATTACAAAATACTAGAATTAACTTTAGTTTATTTATATTACTTATCACAAATGTTAGTGCATAACATGCAAACATATGTATTGTATTGAAATTAATTTTTCTCTTTTTTCTTTTGTTTATTAATAGGAAAAAATACAATTAATTCTCAACGAGAACTGTAAGTAACTGTAAGTGATACATTAACATAAGTAACAAGAGATGTTATAATGATAAATATAAATGTACATAATTCTATTAACATAACAAGAAAATTAATTAACCAAATCATGTTTCTAGATCAAAAAGGTAGAAGCTTTTTAGCCTACGTATTATATCAGTATTTTCCATCAAATTTTTGCAAGAAGCTTTGGATATTTGTCTAAACGAAAGCTGAAGTGTTTTATAAAGTTTGCAATTTCTTCATTTACCGTAAAAATTCTTAAGTACTTGTGAATTCTTTTATCTGTTACATACTAATTAATAATGTTGAAAATACACATTTTTTCTTTTCACATACAAACTGTACCAATAATTATATCCTCCACTGTATATAATTGAGCATGGTGACGCTCCACACACATCCCATAAAAAAGATCGTAAATTTCTTTAAATTTATAAAAACGTGACATCATCAGAAAAATAATGCACAACTGTTGACTGTGTTCCACAAACAAACCCATTCAAATTAGTATAATATTAAATAAATTCTTTATTCTATTCACATTTTTTGAGGTATATTATTATCTTTGACAAAGACTAATATAGGGATTTAAAAATCAAACCTTTCCCACTCCTACTGTTACTTCTAACGCAATGTTAGGAATGAATCGAATAACATAATTTTCGATATTATTTTAGATCATGAGAATCGTACTCGAAAATACAGAAGAAATATCATAGTATATTTGTGAAAGACATATAACTGACTAACAAACCCATCAATTATTCGAAAAGAAATCGGTACAATGAACCCTACAGCAGGTAGACCTTTCAAGTAGTATGTCAAGTAAAACATACGTTCCTAGCAAGAGAAAAACAAAGTTCTTTATCCTAAACTAAAGTTTTCCCGTTGCATAGTTTTTCCATTACCACATTCCCTAAATAACGTTAACTTTCTACATCGTTGGACTATATGAGAGAACTTGCTGTTATTGGACAATCAAACTAGAAATCTTCTTCCCATAAAAACCTTTGAAACAACAGCACGAGAGAGTATTCAACAAGCATCAATCGATTTAGTCAACATCACAAAAACCGATTTTTGGAAGCTGCATCAGCTCCGGACGATGCAGCAGAACAATGAGAAAGATCATGCAAGTATCGTAGCCACAATTCACGAATCTACAAGCAAACGAAATCATCAAGCAACGCAACGTCAGAGCATCGTTCAACACATCACGACGCAACAACAATCGATATCGCATATACATCGGCATTATTTACGATAAATAAATAACGTACCGAGTAAGGTACTGGTAACTCAACACCAACCTTAAGTAAATAAAGTTTAAATAGTTAGTCGATCAGCAACAGATGAACTGTTAAGACATCAGTTAAGATTTTCTACTCATTTTCATGTAAACATAATACATTTTATAATTCAAATTTTTTAATGTATATCACGACAAAAAGTTTCTTTACCTATTAATAAATACAAAAAATACAATTGAAAATATTGATTATTGACGTTTTACAAGGAAAAAAATTCTTTTTAAATATATTACGAACAGTGCAGTGTTTATTGGTGAAAATTAAACGAAAGATTAAACTCAGAACTTCTAACAAGTTATCTATTTACGAGCTATAAGCATTAACAAAGCTTAAAATGGCATCAAAGACTGATGAAGAAGTCGATAATTATGTATCTAAAGCTGTTACAATGATAGAAAAGTACGATCCGAAGAAGATACCTTTGTCATTTTGGCGACTTCAATTTTTGACTGTAGTAAAACAACTCAAAGTATCTGCTAATAAAAAAAGTGAATTTCTTTGTTCAATGCTGGAACCTAAGACCAATAGACGCCTTCAAACATACTTACATCCACGTAACCCTAAAAATCTTCCGTACGAAGAGGTAGTAGAAGCGTTGACTACTTGTCCTTTAACGATAAATCCAAGACAAGTACAAAAAAGGCCAAAAATTCATAAACAACAAGAGAACGAAACAATAGAAGTATATGCCAGGAGATTAAAAAATTTATGCAAAGGGTCTACGCTCGATTCTAAACATGATACTCTATTAAACTACCACTTCTTAAACGGATTACAAGATCGTGCAATAGCTACGTATCTTAAGAGAAAACATTTCTTATCATTTGAGAAGGCAAAAGTAAAGGCCATTCTACTTGAGAAAAAAGACGGTGCTTCGACAAATAAATCATTAAAATAAATTAACTGCAGAGGCAAACAAACAATAAACAAATCAAACAGAAAAAATTAAATCTTTAATCACTGTGATTTAAAATCGTTAACATTTCATGAAGATAAATAATTAAACAAAGTATGCTGAACATCAGAGAAAAGACGGTGCTTCGACAAGTTGAAAATCAAATTAAATAAACTGCAGAAGCAAACAAACAATAAACAAATCAAACAGAAAAAGAACATTTTAAATCGTTAACATTTAATGAAGATAATTAATTACTAAAAATATCCTACTTGATGACATTACCAACGAGTACAAAAAATATTCAAAACAAATAAAATAGTGTCATAAAACATATAAGCGCAAAATATCTCTATTTAATTACATACGTTAGGCAGGTTAAAAATAAGCAGTATTCGAAAAAAATATGTCATTCTTTGAAAACTGCTATTCTGTACGTTATGGAGAAAGTTGATTGTTTACATTTTGAATATTATACGTTTAGGGAATTATGTTTATACCGGATACATACAGAATTGTTATTCAAATTAAACGTCTTTAAGAGGAATACGAAAAATGGTGATTGTTATTAACAGAAAAATAATGAAATAAATAACAATTTTCTCTCTCTAATAAAAACATAAATTTTTATTTATATTTATTTATGGACTGACCTATCAGGAAAATCTGTTTTGGTCTTTTAATTGACAGAAATTGCGATTATTGTAATGAAGAAATACTTATAACGATACGGACGGATTGTAAAAGAACGTTTATGAATATAACAATATCAAGAATTAATAAACAAGTGTCACCGTTGAAGGGAACGTGAAACATACGAAAATAAGTAACTACCAATTTGAATCGAAACTGTTTATAAACATCAGGTCTATTATTATATTGGGAAAAGTTTAGTAACGAAGTACCCGTCCTTCCCCGCTCCTCACTTAATCCTCATCTCATTTTAATAGAAAAAATACTTGCTGTTAGAATTTTGTAAAGCAGAGATTTTTTAATTATCTATTTTTCAATTATGTCATCAGAATTATTCCTGAAAACCCAAAAAATTTGAAATTAGTAATGAAAAAAATTAGCTTCGCTAAGAACAAAAGTTAGATAAGATTTAATTTAAAAATTGCTTTTATTATTGCGATTGTTATGGTAAACTATACTACTAAATTTCTTTAAATAGAAAATAAACCATACTCTTATCTTTTTAAAAATATATTCAATAAAATTCATTAATTAATTTCGTTAATTATTTACTGAAATATTTTTCAAAATAGAAGCTTTATTTACATAATAATCTTTTAATTTTATTTAGATATATAAGATATATAAGATTCTTATATATAAGATATATAAGAATAACATAACAGAATCGTATATCAAGTTATTAAATTTATCTTATTTTCTATTCAGATTTGTTCTATTTCCACATTTAAACTTGTATAATATTAAATTAATTGTTTATTCTATTCATTAGCGGGCATATTATTATCTTTGACAAAGACTAATGTAGGGAGTGGGAAATCAAACCTTTCCCACTTCTACTTTAAGTCAATAAAATTTAAATAGTTAGTCGATCAGCAACAGGTGAAGTGTTGAGATATCAGTTAAGATTTTCTACTTATTTTCTTGTAAACTTTATACATTTTAAAAAAAAATTTGTAATATATATAACGACAAAAAGTTTTTTTTTACTTATTAATAAATATAAACAATATTAAATCGATAATATATATATATAGAGAGAATATTGATACGTTTTACAAGAAAAAAAATCTTTTTAAATTTATAACGCGAACAGTGCAGTGTTTATTGGTGAAAGTTAAACGTAAGATTAAGCTGAGAAATTTAAAATGTCGTTAGAGATTGATGAAGAAATGAATAATTATGTAACTGAAGCTCTTAAAACGTTAAAACGTTTCGATCCAAACAAAATTATTTTTTCAACTTGGTATACTGAATTTTTAAAAGTAACAGAAGGTGTCAATGTTCCTGATAGTAGAAAGACTGAATTTTTTTGTTCGATGTTAGAACCTAAAATCTATAGGTCTTTAATGTTAAGTATACATCCTACTAATCCTTTAAATCTTCCGTACGATGAGGCAATAGACACATTCAAAGCATGTTCTGCAATGAAAAATCAAAAAGTACTCAGAAAAAGGTTCAGAGCGCGAAAACAACATGATGACGAAACAATACAAATGTATGCTAAGAACTTAAAATATATATATAAACAGTGTAAGTACAGATATGTAGATGATGCTATCCTAGTCGAACAATTCTTGGACGGATTACGCAATCGTGATATAGCTAAACATCTTCAAAAACCCAAACTCTTAGTATACAAGCTGGCGGTACGAAGGGCCATTGCACTTCATAATAAAGACGAGGCTTCGACAAGTAGAGGTTAAAATTAAATAAAATCCGGAGGCCAACAAACAACAAACAAATAAGACAGAATAAGAAAATCTGAAAAAACTGTAATTTTAAATCGTTGACATTTAACGAAGATAAATAATGAATCAAAGTATCCTGCTACATCAGAGAAAAAACACTTCTTCGACATGTACATCAATGAAATAAAATGAACTCTAAGCCAACAAACACTAAACAGATAAAACATAATAAGAAAATCTTAAATGAATATAATTTGAAATCGTCTAAATTCAACAAAGATAATTAATTACTAAAAGTATCCTACATGATGAAATTTCCAATTAAAACAAAAAGTATTCAAAACCAATAAAATTTTGCAATGAAATATATAAGTGCAAATTATCTCTGCCTAATATAATACGTAAGTCAGGATAAAAATAAACAATTTGCGAGAAAAATGTGTCTTTCTTTGAAAACTGTTATCCTGTACGTTATGGAGAAAGTTTATTGTTTACGTTTTGAATATTATACGTTTAAGGGAATTATGTTTATATCGGATACATGTAAAGTTAGTGTTCAAATTAAACATCTCAAAGAGGAAAACGAAAAATGGTAATTTCTATTCGAAAATATAATATTATAAACGATAATTTTCTCTTTAATGAAAACATAATTTTTATTGTGTATTTATTTAGGGACCTTTCCGGAAATACTATTCAGGTCTTTTAATTAATAGAAGTTGTGATCATGGTAATGAAGAAATACTTATAACGATACGGACGGATTGCAAAAGAACGTTTCTATATATAACAATATCAGAAATTTATAAACAAGTGTCACCTTTGGAGGACGACAAACAAACTCATTATACCTAATTATAAATTTTGATCGAAGTTCAAATTTCTTATAATCTACAAATTATTTATAAAGCGTAGTATTATATGGAGAAGAATTTCTTATAATAACTTTTTTACACTTACGTGCCTATAAGCTTATAGCAGTAACAATAATATTTGTTTTTTAATTTTTCACCGCAGAGATTTTATAACTTTCCTTTGCATTTAAGTAAACAGATTGAGATATCTGTTTATTTGATACCCTGTTACCTATAATCCCTCAAAATGTTGAATTAGAATTGAAAGAAATTTGCTTTGCTTAAGACAAAAATTTGACACGATTTTAATTATAAACTGATACTACTATAAAGCGATAGTTAAGTAGAACTTTACTAATTCTTTCAAATTAAAAATAAACGACCTCTTATTTTTGAAAAATATTTTTATTGAAAATTTGAAAGAATTCATAAAACTATTTAATACTATTTTAAATGATTTTATTTTTACCACTATAACAACAGTATCGTAAATCGGTCTACTATAAGTGCTTAATGCCATGAAACTTTTATTCAATTGCGCTTTATTCATTAGCATTAATTATTAAAAGTTTTATGAATAGAATTTTTTTCAATTTCAGATATTTTAGGGTTTCTTTTTTGGAATTGTTTCAAATGCATTAGAAAAAGTTTTATTAGCTCTTGTCTTGCATTCAAAGATATTATTCTGTAAAATTATCTTTCCTGCAGAAATTAGTAACAGTTTTAAAGAACCAAGTGATTTTCTTCGGTTACAAACTTTAAATATTTTTACTAATAACAAATTGTCAAAGTCATATTGCTATAAGCAATATCAATTTTAATATAATGTTTTAATACAAAATAATTTGGCTTTTATATTATTAAAGAATTTTTTAATTATCAAAGTATTGTTTATTTATGTTAATTAACTATAATTGACTTTATTGCAAAAATATAATTTTAATTGTAAAAGAATTTATTAATAAAACAATATTCAAATAAATATTAAATCATTTATAAATTTAATTGTATATATATATATAACAGAGTGTGTGTGTTACGTATGAACGCAGGAGTCTCCAACGTTAATTCCTCTGCTGATTTTTATAAGGTAGTGATGAGGAAGATATAAGAGTCATATTAAAGTAACAAATAAAAGACGTGATTGAGCTAATAGAAATAGGAAAACTTTATTAGCACGTCATGGAAAAGTCTTACGGCATAAAAATCCTGAATTATTATATAATGATACAAGAATGAACGGTTTGGTCTAATCAAACTTTGAACACGTATCTCGCACGTTGGACACCATTCGATTGTTTTGCAATTTTTCCCAGTTTACCTCGTTTACATATGAATATATAAAAAGTGCCAATATCTTACTGGTGTAAAAAATCATAAAAAAAATTATTTATTTTGTCTTAACCCTTTGCACTCGAGGCCGTTTCCGCGCGGACCTACCAGCAACTCGAGACGTTTTGTAGCGTTTTTCGTGACTTTACTACCGCTAACATAAAATGATTACACACGCAAAGTAACATACAAAACTTTCATATTTTAACCCTTTACGCTCGAGAGGTGAGTCTCACTCACCACGCGATTTTATGCCACAACTCGAGAGGTGCGTCGATAGTTGTTCACGTTTAGTTTTTTCGACGCGGGTTCCTACGCTCTCTTTGTATAATCTTATGAAGTTTAAAATGATATCCCTTCAAATGGAGATAAGTCTTTCTTATCTGAAATTAGTACGCAACCACGAACCGGACTGCATTTTTGGTCTCAGTTCGAACCTGACAGCCGTGGCAAAGAGTCTACAAAAGTTAAAGTTTTTGATCTCCATTACCATGAATCGTGATAACGACATAAGCTCTAGTGAAAATGAGTTTGATTTAGAGTTGCTAAACGGGAAAATTACAGCTATACACAGAGAGCTTGACGAAACAGAGAACGCGAGCAGTGATGAAGGGAATGAGGAAGTAAGAGGTGTAAGAAGGCGAAAAATAAGAATAATAGACAGTGAAGGTGGCAGTGACAATGACAGTGTTGCTGAAGATGTCCCACAATCCGACAGTTCCGAATGGATTAGCTGTCCAGAATTCGAAGAAATACCCCAGAGAATCAAGCACGTGCTCGAGCTTCAACCTCAACGTCCAGTTTTGAAAACGACCGCTTAAATGAAAAGCTGCACAATATTCTAACAAGAGTTAGGAAGGATTGCAAAGTCTGCTTTTAACGAAGTACACCTGGCAAAAGAAATCAAACAACGTACTATTGTGATACTTGTCCCGATAAGCCGGGCATGCATCTTGGCAATTGTTACATAAAATATCACACAAAACAAAATTACAAAGAATAATGTTAAACAAATTATCCTTGTAAACATGTAAAGATACATTAAGTATTAATACTTCGTTGATCGGCAATTTTTCTCAAAATTTATCTCACGTAAACGATTATTATTTCAGAATTGAATGTGGAATAAAACAATGCAAATAAACTTTTTTACAACGATTTATTATATATACATGAATTTTATTTTATATTTCATTTTTAATATTTCTTTTTTTAGTATAATAAACCATGTAACTATCACAGCTACGTGTATTGATACACGACAGGTTTTACAAATACATCTCGTTTCGGTGCGTTTTTTTTTTTTTGAAGAAGAAGAACATACTCTACACGATTCAGTAAGATTTTTTCTCTCCTAGTAACTATTTTTTCTAAAACGTGGTCTCTTAGCTGTCCGGAAAGTCTGTTAGATGGATTATTGTGTTTTAACATAACAACGAGTTTTATTAGTTTAGTATTAGCTAAATAATTAATCTTGTGGTGTGCTAAAATACAATTATACTCTATTGTTTAAAGTGAATGTATTATTGGAAAGCATAAACTCTTTACAATAAATTATAATTGTTGTTTATTATTAAGGGGTTACATGGGTTTGGGACTTTCAAAAAAATTTTTTTTTTTTTATTTTTTTTGTCAATTCTACAACTCATCTAGAATATTGTATTCAATTTTGAAGTCAAAGGAGTAGTAGTTTTAAAGATAAAGCCCTGGGAAGTTGCACTCTTTAATGGCTCTTATACCAGCACTAAAATCTTTAAACGCGTTTTTCTCAAAACGCTTTTTCTAAAGTCGGTTGTCAAGATTTCTCGAAAACTATTTAACCGATTTT
>NW_014569793.1:125473-140948 GCF_001313835.1 Polistes canadensis
AAACACTTTTTTTCGGTGGGGTCACCGGAAATGACGTCTCAATGGCTGAGTTTAAAATATTTTTCAACTAAAAATTCAGAAAATGTTCTTTAAATATGTATCTTAAATACTATAAAAAGTTTGAATAAGAATTCCATTTTTTATATAGAAAAAAAAATTGTTGAAAATATGCTATTTTTTCCCGGTGTAAACCCATGTAACCCCTTAAGAAATATTGAGTGTATGCTCTAACTCAGGGCTTCTTAAACTTTTGTCATTCACGACCCCATTTATGATTACGAGTTTCTTGACGACCCCATACAAATATTACTGCTGTCSGTGGAGATAGCTCAAAACCTTCAACAAATGCACGTGTCTAGACGCTGCAAGTCCACTGTATTCCGCCAACTCTAGTGATGTTATAAAATGGTATATATAAATATTTGACWTTAAAATCTCTCGCGACCCCAGAATTTTGCTACGCGACCCCGTTTGGGGTCGCGACCCATAGTTTAAGAAGCCCTGCTCTAACTGAACGGATCTGGTGCGTAACAATAGCGCTGTGATCACGAGTAAATTCGTAGCCGGTCAACAATGTGTAGGTGTATGTGTGTGTTAAAAGAGGTATACATATTAAACTTTATTCTCTGCGATCTCCCTCTTTGCGAATTCACTTCAAACAATAAGAGGTATTGAAATCAAATTGTCGGATTATTCGAGGCTAAAAATCACGTATTGTAAGCCTTGCATCTCAGTATGCGAAATAAAACAATTGAAGAAGCAGCAGAAGATTCTCACTTCCTATTTGTGTATGTTATATGCATGATCAGCCCAAAGAGTGATAGGTATTTGTTTCTAGGAACGTATATATAAGAAGACCAAGTGGGTGTGGAGGGGGGGGGCAGGGAGAATCAGTAACGATTAGTATGAGTATCAGTATAGAAATAAAGAACCCAAGAGTACGATGAAAGATTCCTCGAGATTAATTAGAATTAGATAGAGATGATAGGAATAATTGTAAGAAGTGAACTATTACATTTTGGCGTATTAATAAATGAAAGTTTTTTTATGCTCACAATAAGTGTGTGTGTGTGTGTGTGTCAATGTAATTTACTAAACGAAATATATCTCGCAAAAATACCCAGATTCCTCCAATCTGGAGACCTCCTGTTTTAGGATAAGGAAAGGTGGGATAGTGCTAGTGTTGTGAGTTCGTATTGTTGGATATTATGTGTCTCGTTCGATATAATAATAATTAGATATCTTTCTGTTTCCTTATGAGCGTCTGACGAAGAATAGGAAGAGAATTTTTGTTAGCTGGTGGTACATCAAGGCGTGCTTAGCAACGGTGTGAAGAGTGGGGATGCACGGATAACTAGCGTTTCGAAATTCCCTAAATGTCTGAGGCGCGCAATTTAAATGAAAAACAAGTTAATTTTGTTGTATCTTAATCTTATTTCTCTCATTTATACTTAAAATAATTCATTATTATTAATGTTGGCATTGGAAGTGATTAAGACTGTTATTATTTTTGTCATGTATAAATCTATTTATTATATTTTTTTTTAAATATTACAAGATTTTTGCTTTAATTGACAATGTATTGTTTTTGTTTTATTATTAAAAATATGAAAAGAAGATTATCTATACTTAACTAAAACTAATCTTGATATACATTTACTCAATATAGAACTCATACCATTTTTAAGAAAAATGACTCTTATAATAATTTTTTAACATTATTTTAATTAAACATAGTGAAGATATCAAAAAGCATAACTACATTCTGTAATATATAATATACGAAATATGAAATAAATTAATGTAATATATTTTATAATATAATATAGGGTTTTCTTTCTACTATTATTTTTTTATGTTTCAAAATTGTTTTTTTGCAGAAAGGGGTGACTATGTTTGTAGTTGTTTTCTATGTCAATCCGTACATAATATATCAGAATTATCTTATGTTTTTATTCAAAAAACAATTTAATAAGATAACAATGTAATTCTAAAAAACAAATACATACTTTTTTACATATTCTTCTTATATTAAAAATGTTTAGTATTGAGAGCAAATTTCTATGTCTTCAGTAAAAGCAGTAAATTTGATGATCCTTTATTAAAACTTTGAACTTCTGCTGTAATATGCCAGATATTTTTTTTCACGAATAAAAATATTATTTTTTCGTAGTCTTCTTCTTTTTATCTTAAGATAATGTCCTTTAATATAATCCATTGGTTTTGAATATTTCTTACTCTTATAGAATAGATTGTAGTACTATGGCATTCATTGATGAGTCAAAACTTTTCATACAAGTGATGGTTTTATATAAAATAGTTATTGAATGTCTTCTAAGAGGCTTTGTTTGCCTGATTAATATTTCTTCATTTTTTAATATCATCCAGTCTATTTAAGCTTTTTTCTTGACATCATCATATATTATATAAATGTGGATTATACTTAAATTCGATTTTAAATGGATTATCAAATTTTACATATACTACGTTATTTAATGTTTAACGAGTTTGCGGGCTTTTTAGATCATATATTGATCGTCAGAATTTATAAGTAAATTTATTTAAAGCAAAGTAATATTGTGTCGTACAAATATTCTCCATAAAATTGATTTTGGACAGCTGAACGATAAAAACTTTTCTACTAAAATGAATATTTTTGATCTAATATACTTACAATCATATCGAATGTAAGGTCCAAAGGGTCAACAGGATTTATAATTTTACAAATATTATTAAAAACTGAATAGCTTATCATTTTTAATAAGATATAATTCTTTCTGTTATTATTAATCTTAAGCCTGAGAAGCGTTATGTTCATTATTTGTATCCATAGTTTAAAATTCCACTTTATAGGATGGAACTGTATGAAATAGTGAGGAGATTCATCTTCTAATGTATTCGATCTTAATAATGTACTCATTATTCCAAAAATAAAAAGCTTTTTATTTTTTACAGTACGTAAATAAAGAATCTGTCTATTGTATACTTTGTTTCACTTTTTTTCACCAATGAACACTATGTCCTTCTTGTAATGTATTTCGATAGAATTTTTCTTCTACAAACGTATATTTTCTATTATATTTTTTTATTTATATATAAATGAATATCAGTGTCGTCGTGAAGATTAATTATTTTTTCACAATGAAGTGATAAAGTTAACAAGAATAAAAATACAAAAGTTCTACTGTTTCACTGATATCCTTAGTGTCTGAAGGACGCTGATCAAATGTGCATTTAAATTTGACTGTTAAACGACAAAAGGTTCGAGAGGTAGATACTTATCCTTTATTATTTGTCCTTGTTTGAAATAATAATAATATAACCGATAGTTATAAACAGTTTATAGATTATAAGAAATTTGAACTCTGATGAAAAAAATTATCTGTACACAAACCAACATTATATTATTTTAAATATAAAACAAATACGTATATACGTTTATAGACCACGCTGGCAACTTTTACCAAACGTATATATGCGTCCATAGCAGTCAAAGTGTAAAACACGAAGCAATAAGTCGCCTAAAATTTACTTATATATATTAAGTATTGTATATATATATATAATACTTAATTTATATAATACTATGATAATATATATGATATAAAATATTATACTATACTATACTATCTGCTTCTTCTTCCTCATTTTACTAGGACTTTGTTCTGTTAAAATAGCTTTTTTTTATTGCTATTTCTAAGAGCGATTTTACTATATTATACTATAATAAAATATATAATATATATATTTATATAAAGAGTTACAACCAAAGATAATAAAAATTTTCACTATAATTTTTAATACCAGATTCCTGTGATAAAGAGCTCAGGTTATTATATTTAAACATTAAAAAAAAACCATTTATCATCTTCATATAGACCATATTCAATTTTTTACTCTTTACTTTGTAAATTATTGTCACCTTTGTAAAGAAGTTTAACTTTTAAACAAATTCGCAATAAGATATCGGGTGATAGAAGTGAAAAAAAAATCATATAACCAGATTACAATTGTTATAATACTTTTAAGTTATATATTCTTAAATTAATATCGAAACGAAAAAATAAATTCAATACATTCAACGGTATATATTTTATTTTATTTAATTTAAATATTTAATTAAATATATCAGAAAAGATACTTATTTAATAATTTATTTCTAATATTAATCTTCTATTAGAAGAGAAAGTTTCCGTTGAACAAATAATGTAATAAATATGTATCTAACGAATTTTGAAATAGTTTGACCTCTTCAATACGTATATGTTTTTCTGCTTTGTTTTGAAAGTATTTTTAGAAATAACGATCAAGCTTCTTGTTATTCATATAAGAATCTATCAGTCGATGATATGATTTAGCATGTAGGCATATTATTTTGAAAATAACTACATTATTAGAACAATTACATAGTTCCCACATTTATAATATAAATAATATATTATAATAAAATCCCTTGTAGATGGAAGGGGATTTTATAGTAGGTCCCTCATTTTGTTTTTTATGTGAATACTAATGACTTGGAAAATCCACTGGGAATTTGAACCTACGACGAGAAGTTTTGAAGGCGAACGTTTTAACTACCGAGTTATTCAAGACGATTAATAATAGATGCTTACGTTTCCAAAAATATTACAGAAAATTCGTTAACATATGTTATTATTTTAAAATCAATCCAGAAACGAATCTTGTATTACCCCAAAATGAGAATAAATGAATTTATACACAAGAGAAATATAACAATGTGATTGCTTCACAGTTTTACTCGCTTCCAATTAATTATTTCATTATTAATATTAAATTATGTTAAGTATACGGGAGAAATAAGATTAAGACACACAAAAATTATTGCAACAGTTATTTTTGTAATATTTGTTATATTTTATATAATTGTCTTTTTACATGTGCTGTATTTTTAAAATTGTCTCTTATAATATAAATTACATTTTCCTATAAAGTAAATTTTTTAGTTAATTTACATTAATCATTTTAAGCAATATTTTTATAATTGAAAAATTTCTTCGGTATATAAAAGTAAAATCATATTAAAATATAAGATTTAGATTGAGATTACTGATTGCAATATGTTTTTGGCAATTCGTTATTAGTAATAATATTATAAGTCTGAAACAGAAGAAAATCTCTTGTTTCTTTGAAGTTGTTACTAATTTTGCGGAAAAAAATTGTACACAATATAATATCCTCAAATGTAAGAATAGAACTTTTAAAACTATCTAATGCATTTAAAACAATTCCAAAAAAAACTCCTATAATATCTCGAATTAAGAAAAAGTTTATTCATAAAACTTTTAATATATAACGCTTATTAATTAAAACGCATCTGAATAAAAGTTTTATAAGAATAAGATAAATATTTTAGCTTCATTTACGATTTCGTCATGTTATATTTATTGAAAAAGATTTTATAAAATAAAAAACGAAATTTGCAGGTTTTAAATAACGCTCATTATTTTCCTTATCCTCTTTTTTGTACTAAATTTCTAAACACTTTAATCAAATTGAATGATTGCTTTGTAAATGAAGCTTTTATTTTTTAAAAATATTTCAGTAAAAAATTAACAAAATCAATTGTATCTAATTTTTTCTAGAAATACTTTTAAGAAATAAGAGAATCTTTTTTTTTATTATTGTCTCTACTATTGACCGATAGAAATAATAATATACTTTAAAAAGTTCATTTAACATTTTCGGTTTTCGTTTTACAAACGTTTATAATAAATACTAAGTTGAACGTTATTAATATTAACGTAGCGTTACGAACAAATAAGATTCGGAATGAAAATTTTTCATTGTCGTAATAACGTTCAGTATTATTATATACGAATAAAAACACAAATTTATAGTAGGCTTCTTATTTCTACCCTAATTTAGATACCAATATATATGAACGGAGTGAACGTTCTTCGTTGTAACATATGCCATAATTAACATTAGTAATAAAAACTTGTTATATTCTTCGATTAATCAAGTATGTCTATAAGATTGATAAGTTTGAAACTACTTGTATTTGAATGATTTACTCCAATTATAATAATAATTTTTACTCCAATTAGATTTCTTTTTCTTGCGTTATATACCATTAAAATAAAATTTAACCTCAACTTTCTCAAGTTGTTTTGCCATAGCAATCGCTTTTTCGAGTGTTAAATTTTGGTCTTTTTTTAATATGGATTTTCCTGCTTCGCTTCTTATTCCAATTATAAATTGAGCGAGTAAATGAGCTTTTGTTCTAACATCAGGATAACAATTAATAATTATTGTTTTTAATGCGTGGACGTATTCTGATATATTTTCACCTATTATTTGATATCGATTAACAAAACGATATTCAGCAGCTTCAAATCCAGTATAAGATGAGTACATTTCTTCTAATTTGTATATAAGTTCATCGTATGAAAGTAGATGAGGAGGATCAGGAGATACTTTTTCTTCAATATCCCCCATAATTTCAGGTTCCATCATTTCTAATAACCATTTAACTTTGTCTTCTTTTGCTATTTGAAAAAATTCTAATAGATGTTCGAATCCAATTTGCCATAAAAGAAATTCCATAGTCTTCGGAGAAAACTTTTTAATATATCGAGATATTTTTGGTGTAAAATTCTTATTGAATTTCAAATCTCTAACCATTTTTCACTTGATTTTGACAGAAATTAATAAAATCTTATTATTAGTTTTGAATAACACGTAGTTTGATTACTTGTTAAAAGATTTTTGTTATATATCCTTTGTTACACTTTCTTTTTTTTTTTTTTAAATAAATATGTTTACAAATTCAAATTTTCGAAATGTATTTTTGAAATTATTTTCCTCTTTTTTTATAACGTCAATGCCTTATTATATTTAGAAATATTCTATTTACGTTTAGATCTGACAACGAATGAAGAATCGCAATGTCGTATTAAAAATAAAGAATTTTTACTAATAATGTATAATTTTAATAAGAATAGAAATACTAAAGTATTAATGTATATTAAAACCGTTTAATGAAACCTGATCGAATCTCTATTTAAACTGAACTGTCGAATAACAGGAGAGGTAAAGAGCTGATATTTAATGTCTAAAATGTGTCCTTATTCAAAATAATAACACATGCCTGTTTATTAGAAATAGTATATAGAATATTGCGAGTGTAAACATCGACTCTTGTTTACCGTCCTTCTTAATACGTGTTGTAGTATAGCCACAATAACGTTGTTCGAGGATGGATAGCTAGAAAAAAAAAAGAATCAAAATACATTTTACTGTGGAAATATTTATTTCTACGTTCTAACTAAACGTTTCGTTTATTTATCCATTTTTTAAATTTATATTAAAAATGTATAAATTTAAAAATCGACATGAATATTATTCCTAGCAAGCTAATATTAAAAACAATGTCTACAATATGGTAGTACAACAAAATATTTAATTTTTCGTTTCTAAAAATAATATGCTTATACGTGCTAAATAATATTATTGTGATTCTTACATGAATAACAAGAAACTTAGTCATTAGTTCTAAGAATACTTTCAAAACAAAATAGAAAAACGTATACGTATCTAGAAGATCAAACTCTTTCTAAATTTGCTACATACATATCTATTATATTACAGTCAAACCTCGGATAGCGAGTAACTAAGTCCACAAGTATTTCACAATAATTGCAGAACAGTTTGATTCTATTTACAAGCGATGCCATGCAATACGAGCATTAAAAGTAAGTAAAGTACAGATTAACTTGTTTCATTTTTACTTATTGTTAGTTCAAACAGTATTAATTTAATATATTCAAACAGAATTGTGAGATAAATATAAGTAAAGTAATGATAAGACATTGTAAAAAACTTTGTAAGTTGTGCAATTAAAACCTGATTATATATTAAAACAGATTATAATTGAACACGCTTTAGGAAATGGTCTAATAGCATTTAGAATAATTCTATTCACATACAGTGACTCACGAAAGTATTTGAACAGTTGCCATGAAATATTTTATTAATTACAATAAGTGTATTACAGAACAGTTACCGACATATTATTAACATAGGATGGAGCTATGACTCTGTAGATTATACAGGTACAATTTCAAGCAAATCGAAATATATATACAGTAGTTATGATTTATTTCTTACAAACGTAAATTTAAATCGAAATTTAAAATATTACTCTAATAATTAAAAATATATTACTTTGTTACAGAAGGAATCATCTTTGCTAATAAATTCTTTGGCGAATTTTGATCTTTTCTTCTTATTAACACATTGCGTACGGCGCTCTGCGCGGTCAAACCGCGCTCAAAACCCGCACATTTCCGAACGCTGTAGCAGCATGCTTCTTGGTGAGCAATCTAAAGCGGATACATACAATTCTAATTTGTTTTGGTATTATATTCACATATATTATTCTTAAGCATGGGAGAGGCTTTGTTATCCTGGTAACGCAACAATCTATTTGCCGTTGCTTGTTTACGTTGACGATTGATTCGAAATAAAACATGAGAACGAGATATCTCGTGACCCGTACGCAACGTTTGAGTGCATAAAAACGAGATATCTCGTGACCCGTACGCAATGTGTTAATATTACGAATGTATAGCTTCTTTCTGGGAACCCTAGCATGATAATCATTTTTACGTAGCACTCTTCTACATAATTCTAGGTGTACATCTTTCTTAAAGTTTTGGTTAACTATTGTTGCAAGTTTTGTAGCAGTAATCTTTGGATTTTTTTTTATTTCACGGATCAAAGCTGTTTCTTCTCATTCCGCTAACTTCTTTGGTCGACACTTGAACAGTATTTATTTTTTATAATTCCTTCMGATTTCAATTTTTTAATAATGTAATGTAGATTTGTTTATATTTAAAAATTTATTTATTTCACCCTATGTTTTTTCTTCTTTGTGCGCGACTTAACAATTAATATTCTATTACTTTCARAAATTTCAGATCTTTTCGGACTCATGATCAATATCGTAATATTTCACTACGAATACTGGATTGTGACTGACAAATGTGCATAAGGCAACAACTAACGATCTTCCATGTATCCATTTAGTACGTGAAAAACTTTTATTTTCATTATTTCTTGATCTTAGTTCTGTGTGTCGAAATACTTTTGTTGCTTCAGCAATCTTCACGTTTGTAAGATATAAATCATAACTATTGTATATATATTTCGATTTGCTTGAAATTATACCTGTATAATCAACATAGTCATACCTCCATCCAATGTTAATAATATGTCTGTAAATGTTCTATAATACACTTATTATAATTAATAAAATATTTCATGGCAACTGTTCAAATACTTTCGCGAGTCACTGTGTATATCCCTACAGCAATACTTTAAATATTATAAATAAATATAATATATAATATATATAATAAATAAATATATATAAAAATAACAAATGTTTTTTGTCTACAGTATCAATTTAATATTATATTACTTGTATATAACATATTTATCGGTTTTGTTTTAACCGAATTCTATAATGTCGTTTGATAACAATTAAATTGACTCACTTGGGACCATAGAAAACTAATTTCAACATTCATTTGTAAAAGACAATCATTATAAAAGATAATAGAAATAATATATCATTTATTATGTGAATAAAATATATCATTTATTATATTTTAATATAATCGTTCAATAGTCATTTTAATTGTTATACTCTGCAATGGTTTTCACAGTTTTCATTCTTTTATGGGAAATAATTAGAATTGCATCCAAAAATTCTGTGGTATTACGATTTCTGAAATCTTCCAAATGCTAGATATATTTATACATATTTTACTATAAGTATACATGGAAAATTGAAAGTAGGTAAACTGAAGTTTTGTATATTTGTCAAGAATTGTAAATAATATCAAAAAATTAATTTTATGGGTTATACAAAATCGATTGTGAGATGGTTACATCTTAATTAAATCAATTTAAATTCAAATCATCAATTAAAATTGGCCAAGATTAGATTTGATAACATCCATACATATATTATGCATAATAAAAATCCCATATTTTCAATTACAATATGATATTAATTAAATAATATCTGCAAATCATCAAAAAGAATATAACATCAGCTAGATGTTATGGTGTTACAAATAATACGATCAGATATAAAGGAGAAGTTTTTAATCCACAATCATCAAAATGTCATCAAATAAGTTAAACTACCATTGGATTCCATGCAATGTTAAATATCAATATCAACATTTATATATACTAGAAAGCAACCAAAAGCAAAATGTATGCAAGTTAAATCATTATCAATAAAAGGTAAGAAACCTTTACTTTCAACATTTGTACATGCAACTTATGTTAATTGGACAATTATTCATTTCCAGTCTTTTTTATCCCACATTACAATAACTGACAATATCAAAATTTGTTTCAGCAGCAGCTATCACAATTGTTACACATTGATATGGGACTTGATTACTATTCTACATTATTTGAAAATGGTTTCTTTCTTTACTCTATAGAAGAAAAGAGTCTTAATCAAAAGACATATTGTTTCATCCAGACGAAATGATGGTGACAGTAATATTAATTATACTGTTTTGGAATACGTGTTACGTACTAACACCCATCATCCACTTTATTTAATTTAAATAAGGTATCCATACATGTGAAATTTTGACACAAGATTTCGACTATTCGTAAACAAACTTCTAAAAGTATTCATCTTAAAAAATTCGGATGGATAAGGAGCAATAAATGATATTACGAATAATGATCAAAACTACAAACTGGATACAGATGAGCAACAAACCCGCAATGCTGTATGATAATCCTCATTTATGTCATCAACTCGATTTGGGATCTCTATCTCATTTGTACTTTTTAGTTTCTCTTGCTGAAAAATAGAAAGATATAATTAATGAATTTATTTGATGAAATCTTTTCAAGAAAAACGTGTATCATATGAGAATTTAATTGAGCATCGTTAAGGCTACCATGAAAGAAAATCTGTGATATATTTTAATATTGCGATAGTAGAAAATAAGTATTAATTTTAATAAATCTTCTCTTTTTGTTTTTTTTTGTGAAAAGTAATTATGCTAAATTTTCTGTTACACGTGACCTTTTAGCTACTGTACAACTGTTCTCAGCTCTGTAATTTTGTACTTTTATGCTATATTTAATTTAACACTCTTATTTGTCTTTGATTTTTGGTGGATGTTAAAAGTCGTATACCATAGAATAAAACCATTTGAAAATAGAAGAAACATGACATGTTCTATAATAGGTAGGTAAGTCGCAATAAAAAGAAGAAGAGAGTTTTAATTTGTAACAAATAATTCTGTACGTTATCCCAATGATATTGTATTTTAAGTTTGATATCTTATTTCTTTGTAACGCTACAATGATACTGAAGAAACAAGATTTTGTATGAATTGTAAATTTTCAATAAACGAGATAGAAACGATTATAATTTTGGAAAATACTTTTAATTTTACAAAAGTATTACATTTACAAAAGTACGATATAAATAAGACGTTTAAATTTGTCTATGTTTATATTTGAAATATTCTCTACAAAATGTTTATAATCATAAGACATTGATTATTTACTTTGAATAAGAATTTATGATAAGCGCTGAATATCTGTCGTTAGCTTATTTTGTATTTAAGCAGTTAGGATTAACATGTAGATCGTTATATAAATTTATAAGAAAATCCCTGTCAGAATACATATGTTGTTTAAAAGTGAAAAATAGTTGATTGTCAAGTGACTGATGCGACCTGAACGGAAAATTCAGTATTAGTCACCTATAACTGACAAAGTAATCAACGTGTTCAATATCGAATCAATTAATATCTATCAAACGGTCAAAGTATATGTTAGAACTTACATATTTTTAATCTTGTTGATATAATACATTTGTGGTAACGATTATTCACCTTCAATACGATACTAATATCATATTCACTCAAATATCATAATACATAAAATAAACATAAAACGAATAATTTTAAATATAAATCATTAGCGTCTTTCAAAATACAAAAAAAAAAACAATATGATTTTTCAAGTTAATTTGCCAAAATTATAAAGTGTTTATTAATAAAAGTGAATCAAGGAATAAAAGATAAAACTTCAAACGAGTTATTTAATTACGTGAAAATTTAAAAATTAAAAATATTTGATTATTTCTGCTTTGAAATATTAAACAAAATGGATATTATAGCAAACGCATTAATGATAAAAGCAGAACGTATACTCAAGAAATTTACTAAGGATAACATCAATTTTCCCGATTGGCTAAATCATTTTGAGTATTTATATGATTTTCTTTATATTGGAAATTCTCATAAAGCTGCCTTTTTATTAAATATGTTAGAACAATCGGTATTTAATGCTCTTCACAAAAAAGTAGCTCCTAGGAAAATTTGTAAACTTCCATACGATGATCTTATATCAGAGTTAGAGGAAATGTACTTTTCTCATCCGAATATGTCAGCAATTGATGAACGTTTCGCGAAACGAAATCTAATGGTGGGCGAATCCGTAAACGAATATAGTGTGGTATTATTAAAATTGTTGGAAGAATGCAGGCTTAGCATTGACTCAGGTAATCAGTTAATAAATCAATTCATACAAGGACTGAATAGCATCAGAATGAAAAAAGAATTGCAAGCAATAAAATCAAGATACATTTTCAGTGACTTAGTCGCAATAGCCTTAAGAATGGAATATCAAGAGATTAATCATATAAAGGAAACGATGCTATTGCCAAATTTAGACTAGAAAAAGACCGTAATTACAACTACAAGTTTTTCGAAAATAAACAAAATAAAAGATAAAAAGGCAAAAGAAGTCATTGAAGAACAAATAAGTTTTATGCTCGTCAATTTTATGAAGATTCTTAGTTAATCGATGAACTAATATCTATCAAACGGTATATTTGGAATACTCTATTATATTATGGAATACTCTAGGAACAAAAGAAGTTTTTATTTCTAATGGGAATTGTTGCACAGATTGAAAAAATCCGCGTTCATTCCGTTAATATTGGTATCTTAATTATGATATAAAAAAAAAAAAGAAACATGCAATAAAGCAGTGCATTTGTCGGTAAACAATACCCCTGCATGTTATTAAAATGATTAAATATTTGAATCCTGGATCTTATTTCTATGTAATTAAATTGACATTAAAGAAGTAATATATTTTATTGACTGTAGCAGACAAAAACGGAAAGTGGTATTAATTCTTTAAAAAAATGTCATTATTTAATGATAGCTTCCAGTGTAGAAATAAATATATATATATATATATACATTTTGTTTAAATATAGAAAATATTTATGCATATTAATTTTAATGAGATAACATTAGATGTATTTATTAAATAGATATAACACTTATTATCATTTTGTTTCAAGGATAATACAAATTTTTTATATTTTAATATGCTATATATATATATTTATTTCTACAAGGGTTACTAAAGTGAAAAAGAATATAGTTAAAACATTTATATAGAAATTGACGTAGTAGAAATTTTTACTTAGATATTTTAAGTTATTAAAGTTAAAACAGATTTGGGAGGAAACAAATATGTCACGAAATATTGAAAGAGAATGTAAAGAAAATGTTTTGGAGAATAAGAACGTCAAAGGTTTCATTGTCAGTACTATAATAAAAAAAAGAAAATCATTAACCGGTGACTTTGTATGACGATCAAATTTGCAATACTTTATAAATTGTTTATAATGATTAATCATATTGATAACTCGTGGAAAAATTTATTTTAAGCACTGAGTAAATGTACCTAAACTCTTTTCTCCATGTAAACAGTTAAACTTAAACGGATTGTTAATCCGCTTCCGTCAAAGAATTAAGATAATCCTCGAACTTTTGTATTTTTATTTTTATTAATATTTTAATTCATATGTTGCGGTTAATGTTGATATTACAGAGATTTTATAGAATACCTAGAATATTTTGCAGATTTGCTTCTTAAATTGAGGAATATGCAAATCATAAACATTGCCTGGTGATTTTATAGATTTTATATATTCTATAAAATGCAAACATATTTTCTGTAAATCTATAAAATGTGTTTAATTAGGCTATTTTTAAAGATTGGAGAGGGGAAGTGATGATTTTAAGATACTGTAATTGAAATAAGTCATAGAAATTTAAAAATATGTACAAAATGTCTTTCACAATTTTCGATCAGTGGGGTGTGTTTAAAGCATGGTAGGAAGAGGGGAATGAGGAAAAGAATTTGAAGTTATTGTAAGTGGAACAAATCAAGGAAATTGGTTAATGGGATTGTTTATATATTTTTTAAATTTATTTCGTTAATTTTTTAACTGAAACCTTTTTTTTTAAAAAATAATAAGTACTGTACGGAAAGTGATATTATAATTTAATTAAAATTGTTAGAAATTTTTTTAATTAATTGCACAAGAAAAATAATGAGTAATTTGAAATTTTTTATGTTGTCTTTTATTTTACACGATTTATTTTGATTACAATAACATAACATAATCGTACATTAAACAACCAGATTTACCACGATGTAAAATTTTGTATCTAGTAGAACTCAATCGCGTCGTCTAAATAAATAATATATATACATATATGATAACTTTTTCATAATAATTTAATTAAAAGCTATAAAAAATTACTTTCATTTTAATTCCAAAGAATAATTAAGATAAAAATGATGTATTAAATAGTATTTTAATGAAAATATACAAGAATAACTTTGGATTTGACTAAGTATGGACTTGAATAAGTTTGCCTAATTTTTGTATGACATTATTTTTTTAGTAAGCTTATTACATTTGTAAAACAGATATTATATGTAAATTAATAAAAATGATAAACTTAGATGCTAAAACTATTATTTAACAAATGATTAATTGCTTAAATTTTACCTTATCTTGCAATCTTCGTTTTTATCTATCTAATGATCTTTTACTTTTTGGTTTTCCTATCATAATCATAATCCTATGTGCTGTTTTATTATTTTCCTTTATTGTTACGTACCTTATCTAACTTTATATTTATGAGCATTATGATTGATATGATTGAGCATTATAAACAGTTTATAGAAAGTTACGAATTTAAAAATCGACCAATTCTAACGTTTATAGTTAGTTTACTTTTGTTTATCATCGTTCTGATATAATGCTTTGTAAACTTCAAAGTACTTTCAAATTGTAATCGTGTAACATATTTTCTTTACTTCAATCCTTCCATATCTTGTTACATTTATTTTATGCTCAAGTCAATATTAACTTTAGACACATAAAATTCCTAATCATAACCTACTACGTTAATCCTTATATTAATATTCTAACTGGATTCTAAGTATTTTTACGAGTTCGTGTAGAAATAAAGATATTTTTCAAACTGTAAAATAAATATATATTATATAAATTATATATTTTAAATTATAAAAATGATGGTAAATCACATATTTATGATAATTCATAAATGTAATATAT
>NW_014569793.1:141218-151012 GCF_001313835.1 Polistes canadensis
TTAAAAATATATAGAAAATTATATATTTTTTGTAAATTATATACGATTTATTAATGATTACGTTATTATGAAATACGATTATGTAATTATATATCATATATAATTTACAAAACAAAATATATATTTTTATATATTTGTAATAATATATTTATTTCTTCACGGAAAGCTATTAAAAATAATATAGCTTAGAAAGACAGATATATTTTAACAATAAATAAAGTAAAATTATGAAATGAATCAATGTGCTTTATCAAAGTCTATGTAACAAGTCAAAGTAAAAATAAAATCATATTATCTTACTAAAGAACTCCTTAATGTTTAGATGTTTTTATTTAACTGAATATCTTTATAAAATTGATAATTTTGAAACTATTAGTATTGTAATGTATGAACAAATATTCCCATCACCAGTTTGTATATTTTTATTGTTTGAAATGCATGTTGTCTTTTTCACACTCACTTCTAGCTGTAACTTAAATCTATAAATGGGCAAGGGCAGCAGGTCCCAAAAACCTCAATTTCTATTTCCTGAGCGATTAATACTGCATTATAGTATGTTAAATTTTGTTCTTGTAGTAATCGAGTTCTAGATTCCTGGAGAATTAGTCCATGTATGAATTGATTAATTAAGTTTTCAGTTGTGTAAAAGTCAGAACTGCATTCATTAATTATCAAGGTTAAAGCGTTGGCATAGTGAGACACATTTTCACCGTACATTTGTTTTCGATTCTTAAAACGATATTCAGCTGCAGCCTCTCCTCGAAAGTATGAGTATGTTTGCTCTAACATTGATATGAGCTCTTTGTATGAAAATTCGAAAGGGTCGTAAGGAGTTACTAGTAACGCCAAAATTTCATAAACTGAAGGTTCGAGCATATATAATAAAAATTCAGCCTCTGTTTCTTCTGTTACTTCAAGAAAATCTGCTACAAACTCGAAACAATTTAGCCATTTAAGAAAATCTGCTTCTATCGGCTCGAATCTATTGAGTAAATTCATTCCTCGTTTAACTAATTCTATCATTCCATCCATTGTCCTTATTATATAAATGACCAATAACGGTTTTTTATTATAACTGCACGTAATTTGATAACTTGTTTGAAGTACTTTTGTTTCACCTCCACTTTATACTTTTTGTAATGAGCTTAAGAATTCGGTTATTATGAAAGATAAGAATGCTTTATATTTAGAATTATTCGTTTTTCTGTTATAATCTGTGAACGAAGGATCGCAGTGTTATATTTAGAATGAAAAATTGTGATAACAAATGTATAATATTAACAAGATTAGAAATTATTGAAGTTTTCAATTATATTCTAGCTGTTTGGCGTAAACTAAACAATTATCTGTTTAAATTTAACTGTTTAGATACAGGTAAGATAAACAGTAGATATTTAGCGCCTAAAATATGTCCTTTGTCAAGGTAACAATATTATGGACCATTATAAACAGTTGAAAAAGTATAGCAGATTTAAATATTAACAAATGCCAACAGTTACTAATTCAATCTTGTTAATCGTTCTTATAAAGATTTCATACTTTTGTAAAATTAAAAGTATTTTATAAACTTTAATTGTGTGTAACATATTCTGTTCATTTTGATCTCCCGATATCTTATTACACATTTGTTTCTGATCTTATTTCCTATCAACACTCAAATTATCGAATTTAAGCAGTGCCGCATACTATGTGTCAATCCGTATAAAAACATCTTAACTAAATTTGATTTTTCGATTAAGAACTTATTTTTAATAATATACTCGTTTTAAAGAATCATTACAATTTTCGTTTTCGTCATTTCTTGTCAATAACAAATCTCTATTAATTGTATTAATTTAATGTAAGATAGGAATGAGAACCTAAATTAAAATTTTTTAACTATTGCAATAATATGCAGCATTATTGTTAACAGAAAAAAATACAGCTTTAATGCATGCTTATTCTTTTTATCTTTTATAACTAAGCTACCAATATAAACGAAGTCAACGTGATTTATCTGTGCAACAATTCACACTAGAAAAGAAACCATTTTCGTAATCGAGAGATTATTAAATTAATGATCGTAAAACTATTGTTACTTTAATACTTAATATACGAAGAAACATTCGTTCCTTCGCTTTGCATATTTTTATTATTTAACAAGCATGTAGTCTTATTTCATCTCCTCTTCTCGCTGATATGTAAATTTGTACATTTAGTTTAAAAACTATCAAATCCTATTTCCTAAGCTATTATTAATGCCGTATGGAATGATAAATTTGGTTCTTGTAGTAATTGATTTCTAGCTTCCTAGCTTTTATTAGTCAATTTATCGAATCGATTAAGTAAATTATCACTTGTGTTGAAGTCAGAACTGTAGTCATTAATTATCATGTTTAAAGCTCCTTCACAGTATCGTCGATCATTTGAATTCGAGTCTTGAAACGATATTCAGCAGCTAACTCTTCTTGAAAGGTTGAGTATAATTGCTCCAACATTGATATTAGTGCTTTGTATGAATATTGGAAAGGGTCGTCGTCAGGTGTTAACAGTCTCACCACAGTTTCAAAAACCGAAAATTAAACCATATTTAATAAAAATTCAGTCTCTATATCTTTTGTTACTTCAAAACAATCGACTACATACTCGAAAAAATTTAGCCATTTAAGAAAATCTATATATTTCGGGTCGAACTTTTTGAGTAAACGGATTCCTCGTGCTACCAATTTCTTCATTTTATACATTGTAATTATTTAAATGACAAATAAGAGATTCTGATTATTACATCAGGTAATTTGAATATTGAGGTATTTGAATATTGTTTTATCTTCACTAATAAACACTTTTTACTTTTGATAATGAACTTAAAACACCATTATCTTTTTGAAAAATGTGACAGCTTTATATTTAGAATTATTTGTTCTATGTTTGTAGTCTGTAAGTAAGGGATCACAGTTACGTATTGAAGGTGAAATATTGTTACTAGAAATATATAATATTTACAGATTGTAGATGGATCATGAAAATCCTTGATTTGGGGTATTTGTAATACTTGATTTGTAATAACTCGGAGTTGTTACAATAAAGTCTGTAGGTACAACCGTTTAGGAAAAAACGAAGATAACATTTTATTAATATTCTTATAAACCATACATATACTTTTCTTTTTTTACAAAAATACACGTATTATCGAGATTTAAAATGGAATATTTTTTTTATTTTATCATTATATTGTTCTATGCATTTTTTTTTTTTTTTTTTTTTAACAGAAAATTTTTGGAAAGATTTTAATCAAATGACGAGATAACTTTCTTTACAAGTGCTTATATTTTTTTACAATTGTTCAGTTTAAGGTTTGACGAAATGATTGAATGAAAATACTTTCTATAAATGAGAAAATTATTTGTTTTTAATTTTAATGAATTTGTGAAATCTATTTTACATGACATCACCTTTAGTAAGATCAATTTACTTATTAAATCATGCTTATTGAATACTAAGACCCTCAATTCTGGACACGCAACTTCGACGCAACTATGCATGCATTTTAACAAAGCTACATTTAATCTTTAGAAGATACACAATTATAGTTTATTATATTTCCTATCGGTCCAGACTTTAGAAACACCCTATATATCGCAAGCCTGACAGTTTACATTCTTTTTTCAGCTTTCACAAGGTTTTCAGGAATAATATATATTATGACTTAATTCCAAGGAAAAATAAATAGATACAAGTATTACGAAATTCATATAATTTGAGTTTTGTGAACAATGTAATTGTTTTAAAGAAAAAATTAGAACACATTAGGCCATTAACCTGTATCACTTTGTAAACAATATTTGTCACACTCTCTATTTTATTCCATTCAGTAAATTAATTAAAAAGTTGTTGATAGGTAAAAAAAACAAAAACAATAAAGGTGTGCAACAGGTTAAGAATAAAATGTCTAATTTCGAATTTAAATTAATCGTACGTATCATACTTAATGGCCTAACATATTTTTTATTACATCTAAAAATTGATATCAAATGAATGAGAATACATTTTTAGATAAAAAAAAATGTAAATTATTTGTATATAAAAATGTTTAATTAACGCTTAGATATATTTATGTGAGTAAAGAATCGAAGTTTAGTATACGAGATGGAAAATTATTAAAACAAAAATATAATGATCAGAAAAATAAAAATACAAAAGTTTTGATTGTTATACTACGGTCTGATAATGGATCCTGATAGATTCTGTATTTAAACATAATTATTTAATTATAGAATAAACAAGAATAATATATTTATGAAACGTAATAGAGAAATCCTTTTGCTCCAAATATCAACATGATCGAGCATTTGAAAAAATCTGTCGATAATAATGAATTTGAATTTGAAAATAATTTCACACTTTTGTAAACATTGAACAATCTTTGACAATATCATCCTTCAATGTGATTTTTTTTTATCCGACCCTTCAATATTTCGTTGGGTGATTGTTTATAAGAATAGAGACGTAATTACTGACACGTAAAATATTTGAGCAATATAACCATACATATAAATATATAATAATAATTTAGTTCTTATTCAAAAAGCTATAAAACACTAGAATATTATTACTTCAAAGAACACAAAATGTACATTTAACATTTTTGATTTCTAGTAATTTACTCACTATCATTTACAATATTAATTTTTATTTTTATATTAACAACAACTTTTTTTTTTTTAGAAACGTTTCAATAATAGTAGCATGAATAATAATAGCATAAATAATAACTTTGTACATCACCATTGTTACAATTAACGTAGTAGCTCAAACATGCAAGATTCAGTATTAAAATTTGTAATTATTGTGACATCATTATAAGATTTTTTGTTTTCAATCACAAACTATATATATATATATTTCTTTATTTTCTGCTTGTTCGTGGCACATTTTATTCATTATTATTATTAGATAAACTTATATTACGTGTTCTATCTCTAAGTTCTATTTTTTTGACGATATGAAATGCAGTTTCAATACTTATATCTTTTATACGCCTGCATAATTTTTTAACACTTTTGTTTCTTAATCCATTAACAAATCGAGAACATAAGAACATACTTGCCCTATCGCCAAAAGGGCATTTCGTAATTAAAGCCGTTATAGCGTAGCGAAAATGTTCTACACTTTCACCATAAAATTGATTTCGAAAATGAAAACGAGTATAGCATCCCATACGTTTGGGTCGAGCTGTATACATTCGTTGTAACATCGACGAAACCGTTTCGTATGTAATATTTAGCATATTGGCAATGGCTGTATTCAAAAAAAGCTTTGTACGAATCGAAGGATCGACCATACTGAATAAAAAGTGAACTAATCTCCTTTCTGGAATCTCAAGTAATTCGACCATAAAGTCCAATTGATTAAGCCATTTTTCAACGTTCATAGTTCTCGCATTAAATCTTCTGAGATAACGTCTTAATATTAATTCCTTTGGAACCGTTGTACTCATTTTATAAACAAATTAAAGTATGATTCTTTAAGGGACGATAAATAAAATAACTTTTGAAAATTCTTTGTACAATCCTTCGTTTCACTCTAATCAATGATAATTATGTATTTCTCTTAATATACTTTAATATCATTTTTGTATATTTAAATCCATCACTTTTCTATATAGTTTTGTTACGTTAATATATAATTGAAACAAATCTTAGAATATTGTTATGAATATTAAAAATAATTATAATAAATAAATATAACAAATGTGTTATCGATATTTTAATTGTCTAACTGACACACTTACTTAAACTTAACTGCTTTAAGAAACAAGAAGCAAATGACAGATATTTAGAGTCCTACATTAGTCCTTGTTCTAAATAATAATAAAACGGATAAATATAAACCTATAATGTATTGTGAATTTGAACACACACACACACATAGTCAAATCGTGATCAACTAATAAGAAGATTATCAAAATATTTGAAGCTAGATAAAAGTTAACGGCTCGTTTATTATTCATTTTCGTTTATTTATCTCGTCCATTTAAACAGTAGAAATTATTTATAAATTTGTGGCATTGAGACCTGAACTTGGTTTCCTGATTTGATAAATATTATATCAAAAAATAAACCACTATTTCCCTTAAAGAAAATAAATTAAAATTATAAACATTATTATTTTTGAATGAAAATTACCATTTTCCTTTTTTTCTCTTTTTTTTTAGGGATGTTTAGTTTAAATTTACAAAATATTACGAATACTCTATAAATATATATTTTCCTAAACGTATAACTTGCCGAACTAAAATTTCGAATTTTTTTTAGTCTATATTAACAATGATGTTAAGGATCTCAATAATGTCATAGTCATTAAAAACTGTTTTAAAAAAATATTAAGTTAAGAATAATAATAATACAAAAGTCGAAGGGAATATCCAACACCCTTTGCGTTAGGGTAACCCGTTATTCTCAGTTTAATTACATATCGAGGATACGAGTGTGAATGTGTGTGTGTGTGTGTGTGTATGTGCTATCCTAGGTGTGCATAACGGTGTGAAAGAAGAGAATCTATCGAAAAGTGAATTTGAGGAGTGTTCATTCCGAGACCTAAAGAAATGGAGATGTATTTTACCAGTTCTCAAACACTAATGATAAGTTCTCTTACATCCTGTGTTTACATAATCAATTATATTATTATCTCTTTCATGAACTAATAGATGGCACTCAGAAAATATGCCCCTCCTCTTTACTTCTATCTAACAGCAATAAAGTTTAAATAATTGAGTAGTTAAATAAACGTTAGACTGTTAAGATATCAGTTAAACTATTGATGACTGTTCTTTATTGTTAACTTCATGGTTTTCTTAAAACAATTTTTTAATCTTTATTACGACACTAAGATACTTTTGATTATATATAAATAAAAACAAATTTATTAGAAAATATATAAATTAAACGTGCACGAACAAAAAGAAATCGTTTCGAAATACATTTCGAAAAGTTTATCGTGATTATTAATAAGAACGAAATTAAAATAGCAAGAATAAAATATTTCCAAAAGATTATCCATTTACGTACGATAAGTAATAAAAAGTGTTTTCTTATTTTACAAAAAAGTAATGAGCAACAAATTGAACCAAAATTCATTACAAACAGTAAATCTCAAATCTTATCATCGAAATCGAGCTTTAAAAATGATGCAAGTTTACGAATCAGAAGAAAATGAACCATTTTTTCTCTGGTTAAATAGATTTGAATACGTAGCCGATTATATCGGTGTATCGAGAGATGAAATCGTTGAATTTTTCTTTGCATTGGTGGATAATAAAAATCATGAACAGGTTAAGGAGAATTGTCCTGATGTTAATCTAACTAAACAACCATACGAATTATTAATAAATTATTACATTCAGTATTTACTTTTTACGGATGAATTAAAATTACACAGAAATCGTTTTTATAATAGAAATCAATACGAACAAGAGCCTATAGACAATTATTCTCGCAATTTATGGAAAATATATAATATGTGTGGTTTTCAATGTGACATAGATTATATTTTATGTCAAAGATTTCGTAATGGTATACGCGACGATGATATAAAAACTCATTTATTTAAAGCACCTGATTTATCTTTCAAAGACACGGTAGCAAGGGCCATTGAATTTGCCAAAAATAATTTAACAATGTATTATGTTGATCAAGCACTTCTAAAGATTGATACTTACAATCCAAATAAGAAACGTAAGTTTCACATTTGGTTAAATAAATTTGAGTATGTAGCAGATATTACAGGCGTACCAGATAATAAAATGATTGAATTCTTCCTTTTAATGGTGGATAGTGATCTTCATTTACGTGTCAAGAAGACTTTCTCTAATTTAAATTACACTGAATTTTTATACGATGAGATAATAAATTATTACATTCGTTATTTTTCTCTCTATGATGTTTATTTACATAGAAATCGTTTGCACCATCGATATCAATACGAACAAGAGCCATTAGAAAGATATGTTAATAGTTTACGAAAAATATATAACAAGTGTTCTTATACAGAACACGAAGAAGAATTATTATGCAAACAATTCATTAATGGAATCCGTTACAATGAAGTAAGAATTCATTTATATCAAAATCCTTGCTTACCATTCGATGAAACTGTTGCAAAGGCCATTCAATTTGCCAAAGATAATCTCGTAACGTATTATCTTGATCATGCATTTTTATACATTTATATTTACCATTTACAGGATGGTAGTTTTTTTGCTTGGTTTAATAAATTTGAGTATATAACAGATAAGATCAAGGTACCAGATAATAAAATAATTGAATTCTTTTATCAAATGGTTCATAATGAAGTCCATATGGAAGTAATGAACAGTTTCCCTACTGTTAATTTCTCTGAACTTTCATACGAAGATATAATAAACAATTACCTTAAAAAGTTTTCTTCTCCCGATGAATCTCATTTACACAGAAGACGTTTTATATTTCGTAATCAATATGAAGAAGAAACCATAGATGAATATGCTAAAAATTTACTCAAAATATATAATAAATGTGATTATATTGATTTTCAAGATGAAAGACTATCCGGAAAATTTTTATATGGGATTCGCGACAAAGAAATAAAAAGATATTTGAAACAAATTTCCAATTTAACATTCAACAAAGCAATAGGAAAGGCAATTGCATTTGAAATGAAAAAAAAAAAGAAATCGAAAAGTGATTAATTTAGCTTCGATGAACTACTGGCTTTAAAGAATAGATAAATGAGACAAATAAATTTAAATGATCAATAATTTATGAAGATAAATCAAATTGAATCAAAGAATATTTTCAACGCGAGTACAAGAAATATTAAAAACCGGTGAAACGGTTGTTGCATGAGAATATTTATGATCAAATGATCTCCAGTTAAAACAATACATTAGTCAAGATAAAAAACATTAATCAAAGTAAAAGAAGAAGTAGAAGAAGTAAGCACCAAAGTTGTGTTTCTGTCCTTAAAAAATATTCCTACACGTTATCGACGAAGTTAAAAAATTTAATTTAGATAATTATACGCTTAAAAAAATTATATACAAAAAGATTTGTTATTTAGAAGAAAGAGCATTTCTAAAAAGTAATCAAAAACGTTTGAATTGCAATTCAAAAAAGTAATGATAATGATAATGTAATATTTTTCTTAATATAAAAAATATAATTTATTTTTAATATTTATTTAGGTTACTGACCGAACAGAAAAGCCTATCATCAAGTGACACAATTTGTGATAATGAAGAGATATTAATTTTATCAAAATATTGATGGATTATAAAAGAAACTTGTTTGAATGGAAAACTAGCCAAAAAATTATTGAATAGAATGGCATCGTTAAACTGACGATAAATAAAAGAAAATCCACCATAGAACCAGCCATTCTAGTCGAAGTTCTGATTTCCCTTAATCTACAAACTGTTTATAAAAATTATTATATCATCAAATTTTATAATAGGAACTAAAAACTTGACCCACGACTTTCCTGTCTAAAAGTTAGTAATAATAAAAAAAATATTAATTTTCCTCGAACAACCTGAAACGCAGATATTTCTATTATTTATTGCAATTATGTTCCTTAATATATTAAATATGTTGCCATGTAGTATAAGATGTTACATTACTCCGAATACTTTTAATATTCTCTAAATTAGACATTTCAAAATTAATAACATAATAGAAAAGAAAAAAGCATTTTTGACTTGTGACATACGTTAGATATAATTTTGAATATAAACTGATTTTACTAACGCAAAATTTATGCAAAATAATATGACAAATATC
>NW_014569793.1:151033-178232 GCF_001313835.1 Polistes canadensis
ATTAAATTAAGTTTAATTATACATATTTTTTTTTTTTTTCAGATCTCAAGTAAACATTTGTTATTAATTCGTTGAAAGGAATTTCGTTGTTGAATGTCGAATAATTCGTGGAAGTGTAAGTGTAAGTGTGGTCGTTTAGATCCGATAATATTTAAGAAGAGAATTAAAACAATTGCTTGTAATTGCGGTTGGGAGGGGAGATTCGTTTATGGGGTATCCCTTACCCTGGCAATCTTCGAAATGAAACGTTTTTTCATGTTGTTGTTGGAAATAATAGCTGAATGGCAAGTAATACGATTTGCTGGTGGTTTACGTCCAGTACTTCTCACCTTGCTTGATATTATCGTTGGTTTGCCAACTGCGATATTAATTGTTCGTATAATACGCAAGTATGTAGATTATATTTTATCTAATCCTTTAACCACACGTTTAAATCATTTATTATTATTATTATTTTTTTTGTTTATTTTTTTTTTTAGATACAAAATACCACAATGTAATATAAAACCAAAGAAACTATTGAAATTTCTCTTATTTATAATAACAACTTGCGTTGTCCTAAACATTGTTACCTTGATCTCGATTGGTTATCACATTAGCGTTAAAAAGGAAACTCTAGTGAATTTATTCAACGCTTCGATGCATTTCTATGCTAACATGGCATCCTACAAATATGCCATAGACGAATTACAATTTGTATTCCAATGTTGTGGCCATAGTTCATATACCGATTGGTTCCTTTTCGATTGGCAGGTAAAATGATATATATTTAAAGAATAAATCAATGTAAAAATGGGATGATTAAATATAATACTTTGTAGTTCAATATCTCTTTTTCCATATATATATATATTATATATAATATTATATTTAAATATTATTTTTTCATAATAGTTTTTCTTGTAAAAATTCTAACGAATTCAGTAAATTATTTTCTCATTCTTTTATACTAACATATAACCTTTTTCAAAATAAGATGCTCTAACTAAAATGTAATCTTCGTATTTTCAATTGTCATTCATTCGTTTCAATTTGAGCGTCATACCGTTGTTTATTGTAATCGTTTCTTATATATCCCTATTTTGACTGAGTATAATTTCGTTGAATAAATTACTATGACATTAACTATGAACAAATAAATAACTTTTATTTATTATTACGCCAAAAATTTCGCTTCTTACAATTATTACTTTCCTTTCTATTTACTTCTAATTAATCTAGAAGGTTCTTTAATCGTACACTTCGGTTTCTTATTCGTATCTCAATCTCTAACTAATCCACAAAAAATTCTTGTATATATTACTGTCCAAATGGGAAATTCAAAATTCATCGAAATGCCTAGGCATTGCCCAAAATGTCAAACAAAATCCGGCAATGTCATTTTTCTCACATTTCCTAGATATTTTGTAACAAATGAGAAACCGATACAGTAAGAAGGCAGATATGAAACATTTCGTTCTAAACCTGCTTATATTTCTCTATGATAAGAAAAAAAAGATACAGATTTTCCATGGTAATCTCTATGAATATCGGTCTAAATGTAATAATCTTCTACTACGATAAGAAACAGTGTGCCCTACATAATAATACACCGTCGTTGAGTAAGTTTCAGTTTATAAAGATGCGCATAGTATAACTGCACGTACAGTCTCAAAAACTCGCGCACAAAAACCCACTCACAAAAATTTAACAAAACAAAACAACTTAAAAATTAACATTAACAACTCAAAAAATTTAAACTAAACAAGGAGTTTAATTTGTTAAAACAAAAATTAGTTTTTTACCGTGCTCCATGATCACTTTTGTGTGTGTATGCGTGCGCATGTTGTCCGATAATGTGTTCTTCTCGACATTGACTAAATAACATTTGGTATTTTATAGAATACCTAAGTACAATATTATGTACAATTTCTAGGAAAAGTTCGTAACAATTTTTCTGTTTCCTACATTGTCTAAAAACGCTTAGAATTGTGGGCCACGCCTATGCATTTTCGTAAATTTCGGCATTTCCCACTTGGATGGTACTTTACTAGATTGCATGGTGGGGGAAATAATGAAACGTTGAGGGAGAAAGAGGGAAACATGTAGAAGAAAGAGAGAAACGTGGTGGGAGACATGGTAAGGTTTCCTTCCAAAAGAACGTTTCGAGAAGGGATGAAACTTCCCATTAATTCCAAGAGCCCCTTTTCCGCTGTTGATGCGTAGTCATCAAAATGGCCGTCCTTTCAGTAGGGATTTTAATTAATCTCGAGTATTCTATCATCAAAGAAAATATTTTTCCCCGAATTTTATAGCCCATCATTGGAATGCAGTTCAGGGATCTAAATAATCTTTCCTTGGCCCAGGTCACTATTTTAATATGTCCTTTGTGAACAAACCGGTCCTTTACAGGTAGCTCTCGACACACCTCCATGTCGACGAGAACAAATTTATTTGGAATTCTGTATATTACTGAATTTAGTATAAAACGAAACGATCATATTCATTGTAATTGCTCATTGAAAGAATCTATTGAATCATCGTTTAAGTTTTCTTTTTATTCATATAAATTAATCAAATTTTTGTTGATGATTTATCATACGCAAAATCAGATCTTTAAGGTGTAAGTAATTAAAGTAGACCTAGTCATAAATAGATAAAAATGAAGATATTATGAGATACCATATAATACATTTTAAAAAATATCAATATCAGAAATTTATTTAAAGTTATGAAGTGATAACATTATTAGAAGAATATTGTAAGTTTCGATCTTTTTCATGTCAAAATATAAAATATTTTATGAACAATTAATTGTACTTATTGTTAAGTAGATTATCATTTCTACTAAGGACAAATATAGGGTGCTGATAATATTCCCCTCTCCACTTTTATCTAAAAGCAATAAAGTTTAAATAGTAAATCGATAAGCAAGAGGTTTTTATGAATTGTTTCTCAATTCGACATATTTTAGAATTTATGTTGGAATTGTTTTAAATTTATTAGATAGTCTTATAAGTTTGTTTTACATTTTAAGAGATATGAGATTTTGAAAAAAAATATTTTTATATTTAAATACGAGTAAAAGCATTAAAGAAACAAAATGTTTTTTGAGTTACAAATGATTATATACTATTTTTGTATACAGACTATTATAATGATAACAAGTAAATTAAGATTTAAACAATATCTATTTTTCTAATAAATTTTGTATTTTAGAGTACAATGTTATGATGAAAATTTTCCTATAAAAATAATAAATAAAATAAACAAGAATGATTTAAAAAGAATTGGCTTTATTTTAGAATATTATTAATTGTATTGTTACGACCACAAGAACGTTTTATTATTCTACTTCTGCTGAAGACAAAGTTAATGTAAACCAAGAAATGTAAATTGTTAAAACTAAACGACCAGATACCAAACATTTTCCAGACCCGCCTTTTTGTAACTTTAGAGTTTACAAAAGATTCACATAACCTAAAAATCTTGTAAATATAGTCTTTCTTATGACTCTCTGAAAATATAAAGAATCAGTTCTTTTATTAACTAACGCAGACTCTTAAAATTCCTGGACTCGAATGTGATCTAGACCATATCTCTGAAAATACAGTCTACTTTTTGTTAAAATCTTAAACCCATGAACCTAGTAGGCGTCAATGTGCCTATCCAATGAAAAACAAAGTCTAGATTTTCTTAGAACTGATTGATTTTGAAAGAAAATAACTGGTCCAGGAAGTTTGAGAAGAAATAGATCCGAAATGAAGATCAGGAAGCAAAGTACTTTTAATTTTTCTGTTGAATCTTATGTATGAGGCATATTTTAAGCACTTAACACAATAGTTCTTGTTATTTCAAAATAGTATAATTGACAATGAAAATTATAAACATTCCATGAAATAATACAAATTTGTATGTGGGTGTGTGTGTGTGTGAACGTGGAAATAATTCAACAGATATATTATCCTTTTGATCTTAATTTCTGTCAATTAAAAGATACAGCTTTGAAACTTTTCAATAACGTGCAGGATTACTGTTTACAAATAAAGGTATGTTTCTTCTTCTTCTTCTTCTTCAAACCTTGACTAACATATTATTTTAATCATCTGCTCTTTAACAGTTTATGCTGCAATTTCACTCGTTTTTAATACTTCTTAAACACGTAGAAACTTTCATAATAATATGATATTCTTTAATTAATTAAATATCTTCATAAAATATTGAGGATTGAAAATGACGCTGTTTTAGAATTCGTCTATATATTTGATTTATTTGACATCTTTAGAGTTTATTTCAGTTATTTGATCCACCCTGCTGATTAGTTTTCTCTCTTAAGAAATCAATGGCCTCTTCAACTGTATGTTGGAATGACATAGTTGAGAAACTTCTTAAATGCGTTCTTATTTCTTCGTCGCGAAGTCCTTTTATGAATTGTTCGCGTACTCTTACATCTTTTCTATAATTATAAAAGCAATTTTTATACATTTTCAGTAAAATATCAGCAAACTTTTCAATCGTTTCTTGTTCAAATTGAATTCGACATGAGAAACGTCTTCTATATAAATCAATTTTATTTCGAAGAGGATAAATATAATTATGATATATCAATATTATCTCTTGGTATGAATTTTCATAGAAATTGACAGTTGGGTAAATACGCTTGACATTCAGATGAACTTCCTTATCAACCATTTTAAAGAAGAATTGAACTGTTTTATTATAAGGTAATGCAATTTCTGTTACATACTCAAATACATTTAGCCATTCATAAAAATCACAATCTTGCAATTTGTAAGGAGTTAGCAATACACGAGTTTGCTTTTCATTATGAAATATTCGACAAATCCTCGATAATTCACTTTCGAAATTCATCATTTAAAAAAAAGAAAAAAAGAATAGGAAGTCTTTTGAAAATTCTTTGTTCAGACGTACGTTTGTTTCACTTATTAGAAATAAACACAGTACACTTATTTTAATATATTTCGTAATAATTTCTTCTTTAAAAACTTCAATGTTTTAAATTTGTTATTGTTATTTTTTTATATATAAATATGTTAAATATCTTAGTGTCTTTATAGTGATTAAAAGTTGTTTAAAAGATTATAATATTAATAAAATAATAATACAAGAACATGACTGATATTTTCACAGTGTTAAACAGTGTTAAACTCTCGGTTGTAGACCTACTCAATATTTACATTTTATTGCCATTAGATAAGAGAGGGAAAGGGCATATTTTCAGCTTCATGTATAAGTCCTTGTAAAAAATAATAATATAATTTACAATAACAACAATAAACTATTCATAGAATATTATAAATTTGAATGTGAAATAATGTAAACAGTTACATTAATCTTATGACGAAATCGTGATTTTAAAATCTTCAAGAAATTTATGATATTGACATATATATATATTAATAAACGTATTTTTTGAAAATCTGTTAATAAGTTGATGCGTATTTATTTATAACTAAATCTGCTTATAGCTTGTTTACAATAAAAAGTTCTAGAAAAGTTTTTATATAAATGTAATAATTAAACTGTGTTTTTATTAAGGAAAAATTTTAAATTAATAACAATATTGTTGTTAATAACGAATACCATTTTTCGTTTTTATTTCATTGTTACAAACATTTAGTGTAAGATACAAATGTTTATGTCTTAAGTATAAAAATATTTTCTTAATTGTTCAAGATCCAAAACTAAATATTCGAACTTTTTCGATTACGTGCAGGATTACTTTTTTAAAGATAAAAATACAGCTTTTCTGCTTACTTCTTTTTTTTTTGTAACTTTGACTAACGCATTATTTTAACTGAAGTTCATTTGCTCTTTAATAATTCATTCAGCAATTTCACTCATTTGAATAATTTTTGCATTCGTAAAAGTTTTCAGGATTCAAAATTATCCAGTTTTAGGGTTCGTTTATATGTTTGATTTGTTTAGCATCTTTAGAGTTTATTTTAGTTATTTGATTCATTTTGCGACTTAATTTTTTTTCTTGTAAATCGATGGTCTCTAAAACTGCACTTTTGAATGAGAAAGGCAAGAAGATTTCTAAATGAGTTCTTATTTCTTCGTCGTGGATACCTTTTATGAATTGTTTGCGTATTTTGTAATCATTTTTAGTTATATAAAAGCATTGTTTATATATTTTGTGTAAATGATCAGCATAACTTTCAATTGTTTCTTGTTCAAATTGAATTCGACATAAAAAACGTTTTCTATTTAATTCAGTTTTATCTCCAGAAGGATAAAAAAAATTATAATACTTCAGTATTATCTCATCATATGAAATTTCAGAAAAGTTGACAAAAGAATAAATGTCCTTGACACACTGATGAACATTATTATCCACCATTGTAAAGAAGAATTCAAGCATTTTATTATCTGGTACTCTGATAATATCTGCTATATACTCGAATGCATTTAGCCACTTATGAAATGCATCATTATCGAAATTAAAAGGTGTGAGCAATGAACGTGCTATATATTTATAATGAGACACTGTACAAATTATAGGTAATTGATCCTCGTAACCCATCATTTTTGAAAACTAAAAAACGTTAATTATTCCTTATTGCAATTAAATAAGAAATCTTTTGAAAATTCTTTGTTCGAACTTCTGTTTAACTTTTAACAATAAGCACACTTATCTTAACATATTTTGTAATAATTTCTTATTCTAAAACTTCAATTATTTACAGTTTCTATTATAATTTTTCTATATATAATTATATTAAGGATCTCTGGTTCGTTATAGAGATAAACAGTGTTTTAGAAAAGTATTAAATTAAGAAAAATGAAAATACAAAAGTTCTACTGATATATATTAACCTTGTAACGAATATTTAAACTTTATTGTCTGTAAATAGAAGTGAAAATAGACAGATTTTCAACGCTCTCTATTAGTTATTGGTAAATATAATAATATAACTGTCGATGAGCAGAATAAACAATTAATTTAATATTACAAATTTAAACGTGAAACAGACTCAACAATCATTATTTGATACACTTCAAGAAATGAAGGATATTAACACATTTATAAATGAGTTTTGTTTATATTCTTTACTATTTTTATGCGTATTCATTTTATGATTAAATTCGTTTCGATTATTTACACTCTTAGTATTAAAATAAAGCTTTATCCTACGTCAGTCCACAAATAAATATCTTAAATAAGTTGTGTTTTTATTAAAGGAAAAATTATAATTAATACAGCTATGTTTTGTAATCAAAATTAACATTTTTCGTTTTACTCTTTGTAACGTTTGATTTGAATAAAAAACATTTATTTATTCAATAGAAAAACTATTTCCTAATAGTATAGGATCCCATACAAATACTTTGAATTTTTTTCCTTAACGAACAAGATTACTGTTTACAAATAAAAACATAACTTTTTCATTCGCTTTTTCTTCGTTTTACGTTGATAAATAAGTTGTGTTAAGCACAGATAATTTATTGTAACAAAGTTCATGCAATAATTTATCTGATTTTTAATACATTTTGTGATAGATATAACTAGATTGATTAATTATCTTAAAGTAATGTTAAAGATTTAAAAAATTATAGCGATTAAAGATTTCCTAATCTTATTTTTTATTTGTTTAATGTTTGATTGTCTGTAATTCATTCAAATTTCTTTCATGCACTTGTTTAAGCATAATATCTTTTATGTTTATTATCTTTTCGTATGATAAAAGGAATGAGTTATAATAAAGTGGATTTACCTTGAATCTTTTAAGGATTATAACATTCAACATTAAACATAAAAATGTAACTTTTCTACGATCAGGTACTTTGAGATAATTTGAAATGAAATTTCTTTAACCAAATATCGAAATTTCTTTAACCAAATATCGAAAAGAATTATATCTAGATCGAACTTTTCTAATATTTTATCAGCTCCATATAGAAGATAATTCATTTCATCATTGACCCGTGACATTGTTTTAATACGAATATAAGTTTATCAATGTTTATGACACGTAAATAGGTAACTTGTTAAAAGTTTTTAGTTTATTTTTCACCCAATAAACACTGCACTGTTAGTAATATATTTTCAAAGAATTTATTTATTTAAAACGTTATTATTCTATACTCTTGATCTTATTTTTTTATATTTATTAATAAGTATAGAGACTTATAGTGTTGTAATTGTTTTTAAAAATATAAATTTAAGAAAAGAAAAATATCAAAGTTTAACTAATATTTTAACAATTTATCGATACCTGGTCAATTGCATTATTTAAATTTTATTGCTATTAAATAGGAGTGAGAAAAAGAGAAGATTTTTATCTTCCTACATTAGTCCTTGTTAAAGATGATAATATAACTGACAATGACAACAATAAACAGTTTATATAATATTATAAAATTGAACGTGAAACAGAGTTAACAGATGTAACGATTTTATAAAACTTAAAGAAATGAAAGATATTGACACATGTGTTATTCACAGCACAAAGGAATTAACTCCATTTTTTGAAAAATTTTAAATTTGAATTTCATAGCAATTAGTTCAGTGTCATAAATTTTTATATTTATAACAAATTTCCCAAATAATAAAGATTAACACTATTAAAATATTTTCTTTTGGCAATTGAATAATAAATAATTTATTTAAAGAAACATTTTATTGTTAATATATATTTATTTGTTTCATTTATTGTTAATATAAATTTTATTGAATATATATATATATGTTTCGTGATGACCCCGTAGCTTATTAAAAAAAATATAAACTACATGTTTGTTTTGGCCAGAAACTGAATGATTTCGTGGATCTAAAAAAAAACTTCATCACGTCTAATAAAGTAAAATGCATTCTACAGTGTTTATTTAAATTTGTATTACAAAATAGAATTTAAAAAAACAGTGTGCTTTATTTCATCGCATTATTCTACTTATGGTTTTATGGAGTTAATCTATTTGTGCATTGAATGGCTCATATTTAGAAAAGGATTTTTCTAATAACGCTTAATATTTTGATTAGTATTCATTTCAAAAATAAATCTTCCTCCTACGTTAGTCTCCATATAAATATCTTAAGTAAGTTGTGTTTTCATTAAAGGAAAAATAAAAATATATATATATACCAATATGTTGAATGAAATAAAAGTTAAAAAAAAAAATATAAATAACATTATTATTTTTTTTTTTTTAATAAAAATCACTATTTTTCATTTTCCTTTTAATGAAGCTTAATTTTAAATATCACAAACTTTTATTTATTTTTTATAAATACGCGTAAAAGCACAGATAATAATGTACTATAAACAAAGTACATACAATAATTAATCTGATTTTTAATACATTTAATCCGCGTTAAAAATTGTTATAATTTTCTAGCATATACATAGATTATAATTAATTATCTTAATAAAATATTGACGATTTAATATTACATTAATTAAATATTATCTTATTTTATATTATTTGTTTAATGTTTGATTGTACGTAATTCATTCAAATTTCTTTCATCCATTTGCCGGAGCATTATATCTTTTTTCAAGTTCAATTGCCTTTGTTGCAATCATCTTGAATGTTGCATTTTGTTTCCTACTCAAATACGTAGCTATAACACGATCGCGTAATCCTTTTATGAATTGTTGGCATAACAATAAATTAGCGTGTTCTTTGTTAAAAGACTTATGAAATTGTTGGAATAAGTTTTTAGCATAATCTTCTGCAGTCTCGTCATCGCGTTGTATTCGTTCTCTAAAATTTTTTCTAAGTAATTTCCTTGTGGTCATCATATTAAAAGTGTTTAACTCGTATAATAAATCCAGATAGGGAACATTGTAAATGTTATGCGGAGATAAATCATTCGAAAGTGCATGAAATATATCAGTTTCCAACATTAAACATAGGAATGTAATTTTTTTACTATCAGGTATTCCGAGATAATCAACTATACCCTCAAATTTTTTAATCCAAGTGGAAAAAACGGAGCTATCTCCATTGTACTTTTCTAGCATCGTATCAGCTTTGGAAACATAATATTTCATTGCATCATCGTCCTCATACATTTTTAATAACGTTAATATAAACTTTTTAACAACGTTTAGAGCAAGTAAATTAATTGGTGACTCTCGTTAGAAGTTTCTATGTTTATTCATTTGTTAAACTTTCACTAATAAATACCGAACTGTTCTCGTAATATATTTTTAAAAGAATTTTTTTTTTTTTAGTAAAACGTCAATATTTTTTTGTTTACAAAAAAAACCTATACAATTAACAAAAATAAATCAAGAAAAAATTAAACTGATATTTAAACAATATAACGTATGCTTAACGATTAATAGTGCAAAATTTATTTCCTTTTTTTTTTTTTAGATAAGTATGAAGAAAGGAATATATTCAGCACCCAACTACTTTACTTTTTGGTACAGACAATGACTGTAACTGAAAATTAACGTAATAAACAACAATTAGTTGAATATTATAAATTCGAAAATGGATAATGTGTATAATATTATATTATTATCCTTCTAACCATATCATGTGCATTTATTTAGATTTAAATAAAGCGATGATTTTGTTATCTTGAGCAACGTTTTTTCTTGCAATCCAATAACACTTGATGCGTATTTATTTATGACCAGGTCCACTTTGATTGTTTGCATTAAAAAGTTCCAATTTGAATCTCCTCTTACGTCGGTCCCTACATAAAAAAAAAAAAAAAAAATAAATAAATTATATTTGTATCGAGAAAGAGGAAAACATTTTAATTCTTACTAATTTTATCTTTTAATAACGATTATAACTTTTGTTTATCGTTCAGCGACGTTTCATTCGAATATCTAAATTATGTGTATACGGTAAAAGAACGAATGTAATAAATTACCACCCACGTGTTATTTAAATTGAAAAAAAAAAAAAAAAAAATAAGAAACTTACATAATGTCCACGGACAAATTGTTAAAGTAGAAAATGAATTTAATTATAATAATAATAAAAAAAAAACAAACCAATTTCTTCTTTTTCAACATCGACTAATGTATTGTTTTAAGTTTATTGTTCAACTTATTTGCTCTTAAATAGTTCATGCAACAATTTTTCTCGTGTAATATTTTGTGCTATTTGGAAAATGTTATAACAATGCGATAATTTTTGATTAACTAATTATTTTCATGAATCATTTATAATTTAAATTAACGCTTATTTATAGCTCGTTTATATGTTTTATTTGTTTGTAATAGTTTGTTTTAACTATTTTATTATTTCATTACTATACATATATATACAGTGTTGTTTTTTATCTTGTAAATTCAATGGTCTTAATTACAGCATCTTTTGAAGGATTCGTGTTACGTCTTACGGTGTAAGAAAAAAAGAAAAGTGTGGTTAGTTCATCGTGAAATCATACGTATAAACTTTACAACGGAGTAACTTTAACATATGTGAACGTGTTGACGAGTAACGAAATTTGACTATGTGAAAACTAGAGAGGAAATAGTATATTTACAATAGGAAATTAGTTAGAATTCTATTACAACGTAGACTAAATGTTAAGAATTAAAATAAGATTCTTACTTTTAGCTGTAGCCGGTGGGGTAGGTCTCTATCAAAACTTCGATCAATAACAAAGAAATAATTCTTAGTCGCGGATAGAATAACTAATATTACTGAAATATATTATCTCTAATATTGTCTTATCTTCATATTTATCACTTCACGTTAAGGAACCCGATATCGATGAAATCAATTCACGTTCACTGATTTTACAAAACCCACAATACACATTTATAAATGTAAACTTGTATACGTATTTATCATCATGAACTTAACCAGAAATAGTCGATTCAATAGAAAAATTAGAAATGACGCGTTTAGTTTCCTGCTCTTTTTTCCAGACCTATTCCTACCCCCACTTCTGAGATCAATTACTTACGTGCATACGAAACAGTTTGTAGGATAAGCGTATCTCGTTTCTTATTGGACGATCACATTGACGCCTTCGACGCTCATTGGTTGAAAGGTATAACGAGGAGTTGACAATACTATTCGGGGGTAAAGTCCAGATGACGTACGAAACCAGGAATTTTTACGTCTGCGTCTATTGGTGGGAGAAACTAATCTTTTGTCAAATAGGTTATATTTTCCGAGAACGATAGAATAGAGGAGAATTTTTCTAGGGTTTTCATAATACGTGAAACCTTTCCTAATACTCTTACGACGACAGTGAGGCGCAGGTCTGAAAAATGTTTTTTGTGTTCGTTGATTCTTTCGATTTAACAATAAACCATCTCTTCGGTCGCTTAAGCTACTATTCCTTTAGACGAGGAAAACGATTCGAAGGGGAAACGTAAGAAATAAGGAAAAGAATTTGAAAACGAAAAGAAAAATAGAAAAAAAACGAGTTATGATGTAGCACTAAATTCAATATTTGTTTTTTGTTAGTGTGTGTTGGAAAGTTATATTAAATAATAATATTATTTTATCTAACAATTTTTTTTTAATAATTTTCATTTTATTCTACCGAACGTTTCAAGTGTAAATAATTCAAATACTTATTACTTTTGAATCAATTTAATAATTTTAATCGTATAACATATTTCGTTTTGTTTGATTCCTCGATATCTTATTGAACATTTGTTTCTAATCTTATTTACTATCAACACTTAAAATATCGAATATAAGCAGTAACGTATACTACGTCCAATCGCTACAAAAATATCGTAACTAAATTTAGTTTTTTTTTTATTCTAGGAATCTATTTTTAATAATATACTCGTTTCAATTTTCATTTTCGTTTATCGAATGTTTCTAGTTAATAACAAATTTTTATTAATTGTATCGATTTAATGTAAGATAGAAATAAAATCCGGAAGTAATTTTTGTAAACATTGCAATAACGTTTTGCATTATTGTTTACCGACAAAAATACAGCTTTATTAAAATGCTTATTCTTTTTACTAGAATGTACTAAATGATTCCGTAATGTTGTGACGTTTTTCATTTAACTGAATATCTTTATATAATTAATGATCTTAAAACAATATTGTTACTTTAATGTATAAAGAAACATTCGCTTCTCAACTTTGTATATTTTTATTATTTAACAGACTTATAATTTTTGTCATATTTTCTTATCGTGGGTATTTGAACTTGTAAATTTAGTCTCAAAATAATTAAATTCCATTTCCAAAGCGATTATTACTGCATTATATAATGTAAAATTTTGTTCTTGTAGTAATCGATTTTTAGCTTCTGGGTTTATTAATCCATGTATGAATTAATTAAATAAATTAGCACTTGTGAAAAAGTCAGGTCATTAATTAACAAGCTTAAAGCAATGACATAATGTTTAACAGATTCACCGATCATTTGAACTCGAGTCTTAAAACGATATTCAGCTGCAGACTTTCCTTGAAGGGATGAGTATACTTGTTCCATTGTTAATATAATTTGTTTATATGAAAATTGACGAGGGTTGTTAGGAGCCGAACTTTGAAAAACTGAAATTTCGATCATATTTAATAAAAATTCAACTTCTATTTCTTCTATTATTTCAAGACAATCGACTACATACTCAAAAGAATTTAGCCATTTAAGAAAATCTATTATGTTTTGGGTCGAAATTTTTCAATAAACGGATTCCTCGTGCTGCTAATTCCGTCATTGTATTCATTGTTCTTATTATTTAAATGATCAGTAAGGGTTTTTGATTATAACTGTACGTAATTTGATAACTTGTTACAATTTCTTTTCTTTTACCTTCATTAATATAAACACTTTATATTATTTGTAATAAATTTAAAAAACGTTTATCTTTTAGAAAGATTTGAATGCTTTATATTTCAAATTATTCGTTTTGTTGTTAAGGATCGCGGTGACGTGTTTAAGATGAAAAAATTGTAATATCAAATGTATAATGTTAACAAGATTAGAAATTACTGAAATTTTTAATTATATTTTAACTGTTTGAAGTACGCTAAACAATTCTCTGTTTAAATTTAACTGTTTATATATCCTTTGTCAAGGTATCAATATTACGGACCATTATAAACAATTGAAAAAGTATAACAGATTTAAATATCAACAAATGCCAACAGTTACTGATTCAATCTTGTTAATCGTTCTTATAAAGATTTCATACTTTTGTAAAATTAAAAGTATTTTATAAATTTTAATTGTGTAACATATTCTGTTCATTTTGATCTCCCGATATCTTATTACACATTTGTTTCTGATCTTATTTCCTATCAACACTCAAATTATCGAATTTAAGCAGTGCCACATACTATGTGTCAATCCGTATAAAAATATCTTAACTAAATTTGATTTTTCGATTAGGAATTTATTTTTAATAATATACTCGTTTTAAAGAATCATTACAATTTTCGTCTTCGTCGTTTCTTGTCAATAACAAATCTCTATTAATTGTATTAATTTAATGTAAGATAGGAATGAGAACCTAAATTAAAATTTTTTAACTATTGCAATAATATGCAGCATTATTGTTAACAGAAAAAAAATACAGCTTTAATGCATACTTATTCTTTTTATCTTTCATAACTAAGCTATCAATATAAACGAAGTCAACGTGCTTTATCTGTGCAACAATTCACACTAGAAAAGAAACCATTTTCGTAATCGAGAGATTATTAAATTAATGATCGTAAAACTATTGTTACTTTAATACTTAATATACGAAGAAACATTCGCTCCTTCGCTTTGCATATTTTTATTATTTAACAAGCATGTAGTCTTATTTCATCTTCTCTTCTCGCTGATATGTAAATTTGTACATTTAGTTTCAAAACTATCAAATTCTATTTCCTAAGCTATTATTAGTGCCGTATGGAATGATAAATTTGGTTCTTCTTGTAGTAATTGATTTCTAGCTTCCTAGCTTTTATTAGTCAATTTATCGAATCGATTAAGTAAATTATCACTTATGTTGAAGTCAGGACTGTAGTCATTAATTATCATATTTAAAGCCAAGGCATAGTGATTTACAGTATCGTCGATCATTTAAACTCGAGTCTTAAAACGATATTTAGCAGCTAACTCTCCATGAAGGGTTGAGTATTTTTGCTGCAGCATTTAATAATATAAACTTTTCGTATGAATATATAAAATGGTTGTTTAACTACCATTTCCTTGATCAGTGCTACCATATGTTTTTTATTTATTGCTAAATATCGTTGTATGTTTATTATTGTTTATTGTGATCTGTTTTGCATATCTGATAATTGTTGAATTAATGTTCTAATGATGTGCTGCTTTGTTAGAAACTAATATGATTGTAATCAGTTGTTTTTAGTGATACGATGTGAATTAAGTTTAATGAATGAATGAATGAATGTTGTTGCTCCACGTGTTTTTATAATAAGAAGATGGTTGACATCCCTTCTCTGAGTTGACTGTTCGATAGTTGAAAAGTCTATCCCCATATTCTATTAATAGTGATGCAGATGGTTAACGGTTTTCATAGATGTTGCAGTGGGAACCATATGTCGATAGAAACTCATACCTGGGTTGTTTGTTCTGTTTGTTTGATAGTTGTATGACTTCTCGGAATATGGGGTGATATTCCCTATGCATTTTCAGGTACGATTTTTTAAGGCCCAAACGGTCCCGAATAATATGCCGCTCGATTTATTCCTTTCGTTAAGGTTTTACCTGACAAGGGTCAAATGGAGTTTAATCTCAAATTTAAAAACCAAAAGTTCGACCATATTTTAATACAAAGTCAGCCTACTTCGCATCTGTTATTTTAAAACAATCGAATACATAATCAAAACAATTTGGTCATTTAAGAAAATCTATAGATTTCGGATAGAAATTTTTAAATAAACGGATTCCTCGCGTTAATAATTCTATCATTGTATCCATTGTAATTATTTAAATGACAAATAAGGGCTTTTGATTATAATTTCACGTTATTTGATAACTTATTTGAAGTTCTTTCGTTTCACATTTATTAATTAATAATTTATACTTTTAGTAATGAACTTAAAACACGGTTGTGTGTGTCTTTTCGGAAAATATAAATAATTTATATTCAGAATTATTTATTCTATGTTTATGATCTGTAAATGAAGAATCATAGTATCGTTTTAAAGGTGAAGAATTTTGTTACTAGAAATATATAATATTAAACCATTGCAAGTGAATCACGAAAAATTATTTTTTTGCGTTTTTGTTATTTATAGTAGAGCAATGTTACGGAAAGTACTGGAAAACACAACGATGAAATTACTTTAAAAAGAAAATCTAGGAGATGTTAGGTGATTGAAATAATTTTTTTGGCAGAAAAAATGTCAATGTTTTATACATAAATATGTTTAATTTATATTTATATAAATCAGAAATCGAAGTCTAGTATATAAGGTGAAAAATTGTTAAAACAAAAGTATGTCAAGAAGAATGAAAATACAAAAGTTTTGACTGTTATCCTTCCGTCTGATGAACTCTGATCAATTCTGTATTTAAATTTAATTTTTTAATAACGTAATAAGCAAGAATAATATATTTAGAATGTAACATAAAGTCCTTGCTCCAAATATTAACATGATGAAGTGTATTAACCCGTTTGCCGATTATGGTGAATTTGAAAATTGACCATAATAAAAAGTTAATAACTTTCTGTCTTTTCAATTTCACACTATTGTAAACTTCGAAAAATCCTTGATATTGTCCTTATTCAATACAATTTTTTTTCTCTGATACTTCATTATTTCATTGCGTGTGTCTCTTTTATAAGGAATATTAAATAACTTAAATACTGACACACGTAAAATACTTATACAATGTAGCGTACATAAATATAATAATTTGGTTCTTATTTAAAAAAACTATAAAACACGATAATATTATTACTTCAAAGAATACAATGAACATTTAACATTTTTGATTTCTAGTAATTTACTATCATTTACAATATTAATATAATAATACAACAAAAAACTAATATCCAGAATTAGAATTTTGGAACTGATTTTTCTTAAAAGAAAAACAACTCAGCTTTGTTATGTGCTTCTATTGTTTACTCCATATTTGCATTGTCAAATTATTCTGCTTAAAATTAAAATATAATGTCGTACGAATTCACTTTCGATTTGATCACGAAAATAAATAATGATGTCTAACTCCATTTTCTTTGCTCAATTTTAAGTAAAATTCCTCTAAAAGTCCCTAAAAAGAAAAATATTAAAAATAAACTCCGCGCGTTTATATTTAGAAAAATATTAAAACTTATGGCAATATAATTGCGAAGAACTATTACCATTTTAACGTAATTGTATTCAACATATTCTTAGAAACGTTTAATGTAACGTTTAACAATTGTGATATCATTACAGACTCTGTTTTTTTTTTTATAAAACATTTATTTCTTTTATTTTCCAACGACTCGTAGACCAGTTTTTTTCTTTTTTTTTTTTTTTTTTTTTTTTCATTTTTCTAACGTAATGAATTAATTCTACATTACTTTCTCCTTAATTCCAGTACTATGGCGTTATAAACTGCATTTTCAAATGTTAAATTTGATATCCGGTTCAATGCTTTGGAAATATTTTTGTTTCTTAATCCGTTTATGAATCGCTTGAGTAAAATAATAATTTCGCGATAACGACAATTTATAAATAATTTGATTAAAGCGAAGCAATAGTGTTCTATACTCTCGCCATAATATTGGTCTCGATAATAAAAACGATAAAAAGGTAACATGCATGTGCAATGAGTTGTGTACATTAGTTCTAACTTACGCGTAAGCATTTCGTATGGAAGATCGGAAAAGTTTGCAGGGGTTACATTTTTGAAAAGATTGATACGAGTCGAAGTATCGATCATACTTATTAAAAAGTCAGCCTTTTTATTATCTGGAATCTGAAGTATATCGACTAAAAATTCAAATTGATTTAGCCATTTATGAATATCCATCTTTCTTGAATTAAACTTTTTGAGAAAACGATGTAATAATATTTCCTTTGAAATCGTTGTACTCGTCATTTCGTAAACAAATAAAAGTATTGTTCTTAGGAGATCATAAATAAAAGATCTTTTGAAAAATTCTTTGTTCAGTTTCCAAATTCTTTTGTTTCACTCTCACCAATGATCAACAATATATATTTCTCGCAATATACTTTGAAATAGTTTCTTTTTTATTTAAATACGTCACTTTTCTATAGTTTTTTTTTTTTACGTTAATATATAATTAAAGAATCTTACAGTGTTGTTATGAAGATAAAAAATAATTAACAAGAATAATAATAAGCACAAATACATTGATATCCTAATCGTCTAACAACGGACACACTTATTTAAGTTCAATTGTCTTATGACAGAATAAACAAATGTCAGTTATTCAAAGTTCTACATTAGTCCTTGTTCGAAATAATAATATGACGGATAAATAATAAAAACTTATAATGTATTGCGAATTAGAACGCGTCGTTCAAATTCAACGGTTAACGATTTTAACAACGTGGGTGACAATTTAAACTACTTTCAGGGTTTTCATTTTCTTTTACAATTTTTATACGTATAAGTCAGTTAAATGTTTTCATCTTATGGTTAGTCTTTTTCTAATATAAATAGTGTAAGATTCGTGACAAAAATTGAGCTGCTGGATTGTTCCTTATCCCATTGAGCTATTCAGGGTCCACCATCCAATTTCTTCACGAATGCTTACTTAAATATTTGGCATGGAGGCGCTCGTCCCACACTCTACGCCCCTGCAACAACATGGGACCCCAAATGCACCGTCATTTTCAAACTTCTTTTTGAACTATCTATCTTTTCACGTCGTACGTTTTAATCCTGAACGCGTTGCTGGGCGTTTAAAAAGTCTCTTTTTTCCTAGTTCCCCAGCCAACCGTTCAACGTCGCTACTATCGCCTAACCTCTTTTTTTTGATAGATCTTCAAATTAATTATTTTTCTCGCGTTGTTGCATGATTATAGAAGCGTGTTACGAAGCAAACCTTCATCCTGGCTGAGCCCTAAATTGTAAAATTCGTGAAAAAAATTGAGTGCCACTGAACTGACTGGATCGGGACTCGAACCAAGGATCTTTCATTTTCCGGGCGACTGCTCTTTACCTATTGAGCTATCCAGGACCCATCGTCCAATTCTTTCACGAATGCTTATTTAAGTATTTGGTATGGAAGCGCTCGTCCCACAATAGTGTACGCCCCTATGACCATTTGGTTGGGGTGTACAGCGGTTCTCATTTTATATTTTATTGTGAAATATTTTATTTCATGCATTACTGTCGTTAGTCCTTAGTCCTTTCATATATCTTCATTCCGTATGAACCATAATTCAAACTATGGTTCTTATAATTAGGATTTTTGATAGCATTGATTCTAGCTTTGTTATAAGACTCATTGCTACCGTTCCCCATAGTTATATCCCATAGGTCTATATAGGTTTTATAATGATATTATAAACTTTTAATTAGTATAACTTAATTATTATACTGAGCTTGGATTTCCAACTAATTAGCCAGTACATCTACTTTCCCCTAATACGTATGTTTTCTATAATTACTTTAATATGTTTCATATAATATATAGGGTTGACAGGAGCTAATAGTATCTGGATCTTTATAAGAGTCGAATATTCCATCATATTTAATAAAAAATCAACCTTTTTGAAATCATTTACGTCAAAAAAGTCAACAAGAAACTCTGTATATTAGGAAACTGTATATTTAGGATCAAATTTTGGAAGAAAACAAATTGCTAAATTCGGTATTGTATCTATTACATTTATTCTTTGAAAAACAAAGGAAAAATTTGGTTATTTTATTACACGTAAATAGGTAAATGATTGAAAGTTCTTTGATCTTTGTATAAATTTCACCAATCAACAGTATGTACTTTTTTTTAATATACTTAGAATAAATTAATTCCTTTTTATAATGTTATATATTTTAATAATAGTTGTTTTAAGTTTACATATAAATAAAAAGCATCAGTATCGTAATAATGATGTAGAAATGTTAAAACAAATGTATAATGTTGTTGTAATAAAAATAAGAATGCAGAAGTTTTACTGATACCCTTATTGCCTAACGGATGCCGATCCGTATAGCATTCAAACCTAACTATTTATAAAAACGAAGACCGTGGTATAATTATTCAACGCCTAACATTAGTATTTTCTTAAGTTATCAATATAACTTATAATTATAAACAATTTCTCAGAGTATTGCTTATTTAAGGATTGCCCAATTAAACAATTCCTATTTTGCATTTGTTTATCACTCTACCGACGATAATGTAATATACATATTTATAAACCTACACAAAATTTTAACATTTCTATGTTTTTTTCATTTTAATCCGTCAATATTTTATTCTGCATTTGTTTATAATCATGGCTGCCTAAAGTTTTGATACTAATATAACCTTAAAAATATTGTCTGCTAGAGATTAATTCTTATATAAATATTCTAATTGTAAATAAGTTCTTTTATATTAAAAAAAAAAAAGTTTCTAAAATTATAAACTATTAAAAAGTTTCTGTAGACTTTACACGAAAAACGATGATTGTTGAAGTTAAGGAACATTTTTACAAACGATTCTTATGTGACACGTAGTCGTACCTGAAAGGGAAATTACTTTTTTCGTACTGCACCGAAAATTTCCTTGTACAAACGTTTATTAATTAATAAATATCCCTAGATAAAATGCGCAATCTACATTACATTAGCGCCAAATTTAACATAAATAAAATTATTTCGAAGAACAAAAATTATTTTAAGAGAGAGAGAGAGTAACATTTATGGCCAATAAAAACTTTACGTTCTTCTTAGTACTGACATTTAAGTAAATAAAAATGATTCACGATAAGAAATTTAAATCATTGCGATATCGTATCGTATTATTTACTATAGAAAAAAACGCTGCTTGCTTCCATGCTTTTTCCTTTTTTTTTTTATTCCATAATTTTATCTAACGTTTACAGTTATTAATTATTTCATTTATTATTAGTAATACATTTTAAGTATTATTAATTTTTCGTGTGTTCTTGTGTTACAATAAAAAGAAAATATTCTGTAAATAGTCGTAAATTTTTAACAAATTTTTAAATTTCACGAGCTTCAGTTCTCAATGATTAAAAAATTATTTAATTGAATTAGTACTTACAAATATTTTGTCGCCATTTGCTTAAAAATTATTAGCCACGCCCCCACATGAGATTCACTTTGAAAAGTTACTTATCTCCGAGATTCTAACTACATTGAAAGTTTATTCTAATACAGTAAGACGTGTTCGTAGTTTGACTACTACATATTCATTGATTTCTAAGGTCTTCGTTTTTTTTAGTCTTTTTTTTTCTTATTGTGAGAAACTATTTCTATTCGAAGATTTAATATTATCGAACAGCAGTCCTATACCCGCATGCACACATCATGCATCCGATACTCTAACACATTCTGTTTCATGCATTCTCAAGTTTTATCTCACTCATCTCTTCCCATACCAAATATATACAAGGTGTCCAAATTTAAAAGTACTACCTAAATATTTTCTTGGTTTTTTATTATGCGAATAACTTTTTTGGCATATTTTGAATGCTTTAAATAGACGTACATTACGAAAGAAGACATTTTTTTCAAGGTTATCAATATTTTTTACCTTACAAATCCCATACTTCTTATATTTTCTCCTTGACTAATATATTTTCTCTAAAGTGATGGCAATTTGCTTCAACATAGACTGTGCAATAATTTTTACTATTTAAGAAATTTTCTAATACGTGTAGAAAATAATGTAATGTTGTAGCATTCATTGGATAATTAATTAACTTCATGAAATTGATGAATTTAATACTTGAAATATATCTAATAAATAATAAATTGATTTATAATAGAGAGAAATAAAAAAAATGTGATTGCTTGATAATATTACTCACTTCTAATTTTTCATAATTTTTTCATTAATATTTACTTTTGTCACAGTATACAAGAGAAATATGATAAAATACAAAAACAGATTCTACTAGAGTTACGTTTATAATTGTCTTATTGGAAATTATACAATTTATAATATTTTTCAATAAACTCAGTTTATGTTATAACTTGTACTTATTTATTTTATTTATTACTTATCTACGAAAAAGTTATTCATAAAATAATATTCTGCAATACAATTATATAATAAAAAGAGATACTGTTCATATTATTAATAATTTATATATTATTATAATAGTATATATTTAAGAGTAACAAATATTACGTTTTACTTATATTTTAATGTAAATAAAATTTTATAGTATTGCATCTAAGAATGTAAATTTCAAATTTATTAAACTAACTAATAAATTAAATAAAATTTCCAGACAAAAAATAAAAATAAAATAAATATATCGAATTGAAAAAAAGTTTATTTTACACATCTTTAAAAATAAAACGGTCATAAACAATTTATTATATTCATTCGGACAAGCCGCGTGATATTTACCTTAAAAATGAAAGTCTGTCAGTTATCAATTGTCTTTTCTAATATTTTATCATCTCTATGTAAATAATACTTCATTTGATCATCAATCGTATACACTTTCAAACGAATATAAGTATTTTTTAATGTTTAAAACACTTAAATAGGGAACTTGTTAGAAGTTCTTAGTTTAATTGTTACCAATAAACACTGAACTTTTCGTAATATATTTTAAAGAAATTTATCTGTTTAAAACGTCAATTATATTCTACATTTTCGATTTCAATTTTTATATTTATTAATAAGTTAAGAAACTCACAATGTCGTAATAGAGATTATAAAAATTGTTTCAAGAAATATTATTTTCCAAAATGAGATTACGAATACTCAACAGATTTCTTAACAGTGTGTATCGGTTGTTGATCGATTAATTATTTAAACTTTATTAACTTTAAAAATTGTAAGAGACAAAATTTCAGTTTCCCACATTAGTTCTTGTTAACAATAATAATATAAATAACTATCAACACAATAAACAGAGTACTGTTAATATCCTTCTGACGATATGTCATGATTTTATATATTTAAATAAATTGATTATATTGTTATTTTCAGAAACATTTTTTTCTTGCAATCCCCATTTAATACCTCGATTAATATTTATTTATTATATCAAATCCATTTCAACCGTTTACATTAAAAATATTTAATTAAAATCTTCTCATAAGTAGGTACCTACAAAAACTTAAGAAATGGTGTTATTATTTAGAAAAAAAAAAAAAAATAATTAAAATTATTAACATTATTGTTCTTAATAACAATTTAATACTTTTCGTTTTTTTTTTTAATCATATCGTATGAAATATTTAATGTTCAGAACGAATTCATATGTTATAAGTATATAAACATATTTTCATTTATTATTTAATATCCAAAACTAAATCTTTAAACATTTTCGATTACGTGCAAGATAACTGTTTTTTCAAGTACAGATAAATAATTTTGTTCTTTACTTTTTCTTTTTTTATCCTCGACTAATTTATTATTTTAAGCAGAGCTAATTTACTAATAAACATTTCATGCAACAATTTCATTAATTTTGAATATTTCTTCCATTCGTATAATTTTTCATATTAATATCTCATATTCCTTGATTAATAAATTTCTTATGATTAAATCATTATATGTTCATGAAATATTGAAGATTTAAAATTACGTTGATTTAAGTTTTGTTCATATGTCTATTTTGTTATACAGCTTCCAGTTATAAATATTAAAAGTTATCAATATTATTAATTACACTGATTTTTTAAATATTCGTTTATATGTTTATTTTGTTATACGGGCTTGAAAATCATTTAAACTATTTTATTATCTTGCGAATTATCTTTATTTTTTATAAATTCAATAACTTCTTCAACTGCACTATTGAATGATATGTTAGGAAATTGTTTCAAATGCTTTCTTAGTTCATCGTTGCGTAATCCACTTATGAATTGTGCGAGTAATTTGAGTCCTGAATTATTACTAATATAACAACACTTATCATATATTTTGAGTAAATTATATGCATAATCTTGTACCGTTTCTTCTTGATATTGTTTTCGACAAAAAAAACGTTTTCTATTTAATTTAATTCCGTAACGAGAAGAAAAATAATAAAAATAAAGTTGTATTATCTCTTGATAGGTAATTTTATCGAAGTTGACAGAAGGGTAAATCATTTTGACACCCTCATGGACTTCATTATCAATCATTTTAAAGAAGAATTCAACCATTTTGTTATCCGGTACCTTGATAATACTTGCTACATACTCAAATTTATTTAACCAAGCATGAAACGTAAATTCCTCCTCCGATTGAAAAATATGCATCATTGAAATAGCTTTACTTTGATAATAACTTATTTCATTTTTCTTGTTTAATGAATTCTCGTTATTCATTATTTTCAAAAAGGAAAACGCTTTTTATTTCTTATTTCTCGTAAATAGATAATATCTTTTGTATGTTCTTTGTTCAGACTTTTGTTTCACTTTTTACCAATAAAAACAATAGACTTTTCTTCAAGTAATTACAAAGAAGTTATTTTTAGGAACACGTATACGTTTTATATTTTTTATATTATTATATATAAGTTAAATAAGTCTTTGTGTCTTAGTATATATAAAAAGATTGTTTTATCAAAATATTAAAATTAATTACAATATACGCGTACAAATGTTCTCAACTAATATCTTAACCGTATAACGTATGCATAACGACTAAATATTTAAACTCGATTGATTTTAAATAGGAACGAAGAGGGGGTATATTTTTACTGTCCTACATTAGTCCTTGGTAAAGACAATATTATAACTGACAATGAGAGTAATAAACAAATCGTTGTATATGACAAATATAAAGAGAACAAAGACAATAATTAGGTTATTCTTCTGACGATATCTTGCTTTTATAAACCTACAAAAAATCTGTGATGTTGTTGTCTTAAAAAATGTTTCTCTTTACTATCCGAATCGTAATATCTTGATGGGTATTTGTTAATGACCAGATCCGCTTCTACCGTTTACACCAAAATGATCAAATTAAGTGCCCTCTCATACTTTGATCCCTACATAAATAAAAACAACAAAAAAAATATTATATTTATTTAGGAAAACATTTTTTAATAAAAAAACAATATTTATCTCAATAACAATTAACAATTTTCGTTTCCGTCTCTCATTGTTAGAAACATTTAATTTTCAGAACAAATATTTCACAAGTATAAATATATTTCTTAAATTGTGTGTAAAATCTTCTAGTAAATTTTTGAACATTTTCGATATAACACACATGCAGGATTACTATTTAAATATAGATAAATAATTTTTTCTTTTTTTTTTACTTTTTCTTCTTTTTTTTAAATCTCGACTATAATTTATTCTTTTAAACAGAGATAATTTGATAATAAATAATTCATGCAATCAATTTCACTAGTTTTCGAATACTTCTTGTAAACATAGAATTTTTCATAATAATATAATATTCTTTGATAAATATAAACTCTTGATGATTAAATAATTATATTCATATAAAATATTGAAGAGATTTACGGTTAGTTTATATATTATAGTTATTGTTTGTTTAACGTATGGTAGTCAATTTTAGCTTTTATTCTAATTTGGAAATCTAATTTTCTTGTTGTTAATTCTTTTGCCATTGCTACCGTATCATCGAATGTTAATAAAGTATTACGAATTAAATAAGAACGAATTTCAGGATCGCGGATTCCATCTATAAATTTTTTACGTAACATTGATTTTTCGTGACTTGCATAATCACACTTATCATAAATTTTGCACAAACTATCTACATATTCTGTTATCGTTTCTCGATGATATTGATTTCTACACGAAAAATGTTTTCTGTATAAATCGATCTCATTGCGAAGCGATTGGAAAAAACAATGATACATCTGTATTATCTGATCGTATGAAAGTGTAATGAAATTAATATGAAAGAAAGGTATCTTCATACGCTCATGGACATCATTATCTACTATATTAATAAATAATTCTAACATTGTATTATTAGGTACCTTGCAACATTTTACTACATACTCAAACGCATTTAACCATACGTAAAAGGCATCAGTTCCGAGTTTGAAAGGTTTCAGCATTAAACGAACTTTATTTTCGTAATAAGATAACGGAATATTCTTGCGTAATGATTCAATGTTACTCATTATTTACAAAAAAAAAAAAAAAAGAACAACAACGTTTTTTATTCCTAATTGTAATAAAAAAGGAAATCTTTTGGAAGTTTTTTGTTCGAAACACTGATTCACTTTAAGCAATAAACACAATAAACTTATTATAATGTGTTTCGTAGCAATTTATTTTTCATATACGTGAATGTTTTATATCCTCTATTATATTTTTACTATATATATAAATATGTGTTAGAGATATCAGTGTGTCGTCATGGGGATTAAAAGATATTAAAATTAATAAGAATAAAAATTAAAGAACTCAACTGATTTTCTAACAGTGCTGATATGCTGATCGTCTAACTAATTAAACTTTACTACTTTTAGATGAGAGTTATGAGATGAATATTTTAAACGCCCTACATTAGTCATTGTTATTTATAATAACTTAACTGACAATAAGTATAATAAACACTGCGTTTAATAATGAAAATTCGAACGTGAACAAAGACAACAGTTACATTATTTTTCATATGATATCTCAGAGTTTTATAAACTTCAAGAAATTTATTATTTTAACATAATTAAAAACTAATTTTTTGGTAGCTATTAATATCCTTTTATTTATTCATTTATGACAAAATCAGCTTCCATTGTTTATACAAAAAAAGTTCAAATTAGGGCATCTGCCTATGTCGGTCCTTAAAAAAATATGATAAAAAAAATTATGTTTTTATTAGGAAAAAATGAAACATTCACTTATACAATTATATTATTAGATCCCTTATTTCATGTTTCAACCTTTATATATCTCTAATATTCTTCATATTATCTTTTATACAAATTAACATTTATAAAAATATATGAAACAAATTAATATGTATGCTCGGTTTCTAGTTACACATTCGCTCAAATAATTATACTTCTAGATTCTACATTATCGTATCCTGCTATAATAATAATAATAATAATCAGGTTTTTATTGCACAACTTACAAAGTTTTTTACAATGTCTTATCATTATATCACATATAATTATCTCACATTTTTGGCTTGCTCTTATTACACCTCTCGTCTACCTCTAATTATCACCACTCTTAAAATTATACTATCCAAAAATTA
>NW_014569793.1:178682-206113 GCF_001313835.1 Polistes canadensis
CTTCTTCCCTTAGGCTTCTCCCTTTTAGTTCTTCCAGTCCCATTTTTATCTTCTCTCCTATCCTCCCACCATCTCTTCTTTCCCTTATCATCTCTATCAAGTCCTCAATACCCATTTCCCTCAACACACTGACCAGATTCTCCCCCCATTTTGATGGATTCCCGTTCGTTATGGCCCTTACTTCCTCCATCACACATATTTTTGGCCACCTTGCATCCTCCATTTCCATCACTTCCTTTCGTATCCTGCTATTTTTATTTCTAGTATTCTTCAAATTCATTTAATCAAAATAATATTCTTGATTTTTATTATATTTTCGCTTGTACAGTCATATTTTTAGGTTATTTTATGTTATTTAATCTTAACATTTTACCTCTTATTCTCCTAATATATCTAAATTCCTGCAATTTACAATATTACGACATTTGGTTTTACTCATATAATCGTATTTTTTAATTTTTTATTTTACTTGCTTTTACATGTCACCCTTTATATTTCTAACGTTCTTTTATTTCGAGTATACAAACGCATTGGAATTCGGTTAGGCGTACATGACTTGCTGTATTTGTCTTTCTTCTCTCAGAGACACGTTTGTTGCACATGGTGCATTTGAGGGATGGGTCCGGAACCCAATCCTATTCTTATTTCTCTAGGTTAACATGGTGCCTTCTTTATGGTTACCCTTAGACATTTTATTACTGACCTTTTTCCCGTCTTTATTTGAAATGGTATTCCTAATATTCTCTCGTCTTTGCGTTTCGTTTGAGCGTAGTCTGTTTTTGAGGGGTTAGTGTTACCTGAGTGAGGGGTTTGTTTTATTTTGCTGACCAGCCAGGATGAAAATTTTCTTAGTTTTGTAACATTCTAACGTAGAGATTTTCGTAAAGAATTTTAAAATTTTCTCGATTTTTTTATTAAAGGAATAGGAGAACGTTTTTAACTTTTCAGGATTTGTTTTTACTGTTTTTTTATATCCAAGATGCTTGTGGTATTATTCGTTTTGTCTATCTACTGTTTTAATGTTCTTCTATATATATATGTGTATATATGATATTTTAATATTATTTTTTAATATTATATTTTATTTTTATTTTATTATATTATATTTTTTAATATCATTTATTTAAATATTATTGGAAATTATTAGAGGAAGGGCGTGTGAGTTTCTACTGGGGATTTTTTAATAAGAAATAATAAACTTATTGTATTACTACTAGAATTTTGATTGTCTTTTCTTATTTAACTAAAAGGAGCCAGGAGCACGAATTCTAATTGAATTACTAAAACAAGTATTATTTGTTTTTTATTGAAATCACTTAAACCTGTTTTGTTGGTCATTTATGTTTCTTACTTAGTCGAGATTCATTTATTTTTTATTAAGCTACTAAGGTAAGCATTACTTGTATCTTAGCTGAACTACTCCGAAAAATAAATTATATGTTAAATCGTAGCACGACGTTACCATTTTTTGTTTGCATAACTAACTTAATTATAAACAAAAGTAATCTGAGACTTAATACTGAATGATCTAATAATTCAACGTTTTTTAGATTTTCAGGAATAACTTATATCTTCAATATCATTGTAAAGTCTCTTGTACTTACAATTCATGTTCATGTATCACGTCAGAAAAAATTATTTATAATTCTCGCAGAGAATTGATTATATATTTCTTTATCAATAAAAAAAACTGATATCTTAACAGTGTAACGAATGCTGATCGACTAACTATTATTTTTTGCTTTTAGAAAAATATGCATTATCTTAAATAAACAATGTTTATAATTAATAAAGAATAAGAAATGCTAAGCATATTATTTTTAAGCACAATTACTGTATTTCTTTATTGGCTTAGATATATGTAATATCCAGACTAATTTTTTCTACTTTAACATTAGCATAATATTAGAAATAATTTAAATCTAGAAAAAAAATATTCATCTTCTTGTCTAGTTATTTAGTATCTAAATGGTCTTCTTAATAAATAAAACCACGGTTGATACTTAAATTGGATAATTAATTAGCTTTATAAAATTGATGATTTAATACTTGAAATATATCAAATGAATAATAAACAGATTAATATTAATAAGAAATAAAACAATGTAATTGCATCATAATATTACTCACTTCTAATTAACCATTAGTATTCAATTTTGTTAACATATACAGGGAAAGAAAGATTACTGCTAGAGTTACACTTATAAGATGTTTTACTTTTTATAATTATCTTATTAGAAATTATACAATTTATAATATTTTTCAATGAAACTAATTTTTTTTTTAACTCACACTTATTTATTTTATTTATTATTTTTATACGAAAAAGTTCTTCTTAACACAATAGTCTAAAATACAATTATATGATATAATAAAAAAAATATAATGTTTATATTATCAATAAGTTATTATCATTAAAATAGTCTGCATGCATGGGTAATAAATGTTCACTTATAACTCAACAAAATTGTATCTTTCTTAAATTCATATTTAAGAATAAATAAAATTTTACAATCTCCTATTTTCAAATGTAACCCTAGCTTATAAAACTATGTTATACATTTAAAAACACTTTTGTAAAAAATGAAAAATTATTTCTAAACAATTTTTTCTTATATTTTAAAAAGTATTACATTATAATAAAAAGAGAAAAATGATTTAAACAACTGTTTAAAATTATAATCAGAAAAATTGGTATGAAATGAAAGGGTAGTTTTTTATTTATCTAAAAATAACTGTCAGAATAAATAAAAATTGCTTAAGTTTATTAAGTTTAGATAATAAATCGCGTCCTAACAAATATCAAAAAGAAGACATACATTCTTCTTTTCTATTATATCGTTAACTTTGAGTAGCCCAATTTTGAGGTATAAGTATTTAAAATAATCCGACATTTATTACTGAATGATCTAATAATTCAACATTTTATAGATTTTTAGTAATAAATTCGTTAATATAATTACAATAAATAATAAAAAGATCTATGTTTCCAATATTTCAAACAAGTAATATTTTGTTTACAAATATTGGCATTTACACAGAACAGTCAAAGGCTGAATCGTTAACTTTAATAATAAATTTTATATATTAATATGACTGATGAGATATTAAATGATATTTAAATTTTAAGGAATTTGAAACTACATTAAAGTAGACGGTTAATGATTTGCGTCTTTTAACATCTTTTCATAATGGTGCCACTTATTTATAAATATGTGACATTGTCATATATAGAAATGTTTCTTTTACAATCCGTCAATATCTTGATATGTATTTCTTCATGACCAAGACCGCAATTTCTGTTAATTAAAAGACCTGAACAGGGTTTCCTAAACGGCAAATCCCTAAATAAATATCAAAAAGAAATTGTATTTTAATTAAGAAAACATTTAAACTTTATATTATTATTTTTCTGAATAAAAATTACCATTTTCCGTTTTACCCTTTGTGACGTTTAGTTTGAATATCAAAATATTATGCATCCGGTATAAATACTATTTCCTGATAGTATATGATACCATACAAATACATTGAATATTTTCAAAAACGTGGATTATTCCTGTTTAAAAGTAGAACGACAAAGTTATTACTCGTTGCTTCGTCCTTTAACGTCAACTAACGTGTTGTTTTATAATAGATAATAAAATCATTTAACTATTTTTCTCTTTTTAAATAGTTAATAATCTTTAAGAAATATGGACGATATAAAATTATGCTAATTTTAGATTTGCTCATCCTGTTTTACGGTTTCTGGTTCACTATTATTGCTATTCTTTTTTTCGAATGTATCTTTTAGCTCTTGTTCCAAATGTTCTATATCTATGGCGATTTTGACTGCTGCTTTGAATTTCAAGTGAGGTATTTGGTTCAAAATAGTAGATATTTTTTGATTGCGTAATCCACGTTTAAATTGATCGCATAATTTACGATCTTTCTGAACTAGATAATTGCATTCATTATGCAACCTAAGCAGACATTCGGAATATTTTTTAATCGTTTCATTTTTATATTGTTCTCGTTCAATGAAACGTAATCTGGCTACGTAATCATTATAATAAGGAGTTATATAGGCATAAAACTTACACAAAGCAGATATTAACTCTGGGTACGAAAGGAGAAAAGGGCTTCGAGGATATAAACGTCTCGTTAGATTTACAATAACATGAGACTTTAACAATAAACATAAGAATGGTACCATTCTATGATAAGGTACATTGAGATAATCTGCCACAAACTCTAATTTATTTAACCAAGAAAGAAAATGAATCTTATGTGGATTGTACTTTTCTATCATTCGTTTAGCTCTATATATATAATAACTCAATACGTCATCAACAGGAAACATTTTCAAAACGAGTATAATACGTAATTATGTAACTGTTTAGAGAGAAGATATTTCTTTAATATTTTATTTAACTTTTACCAAAATAAACACTGCACTGTTCGAAATCTATATATTGTAAAGAAATTTATTTTTTTTTTTTAAAACGTCAACTTTCTACATTTTCAATTTTAATTTTTATATTTATTATAATGTAAAGAGATAATCAGTATTTTAACAGAGATTAAAAATTGTTTTAATAAATATAATGTTATCAAAAATAAGATTATACTAATGCTCAACTGATAGCTATACAGTGTATCGGTTGCTGATCAACTCACTATTTAAACTTTATTGTTTTTAGATAGAAGTAAAGAGGGGAATATGTTGAGCGTCTTATATTAGTCCTTATCAGCCATAATAATATAACTGACAGTAAGCATAATAAACACTTCGTTTAATAATGAAAATTCGAACGTGAATAAAAACAACAGTTACATTATTTTCCTGACGAAATCAGAGTTTTATAGACTTCATGAAATTTACTATTTTAACATAATTAAAAACAAATTTTTTGCTAGCTATTAATATCTTTTTATTCATTCATTTATGACAAAATCAGCTTCCATTATTTACACAAAAAACGTTCAAATTAGGGCATCTGCCTATGTCGGTCCTTAAAAAAATATAATAAAAAAATTATTGTTTTTATTAGAAAAAAAAAATGAAAATGATTAACTACATTTTTTTTTAAGAATTACCACTTTTTATTTTTGTCTCATTGTTAGAAACGATTAACGTCCAGAACAAATTCATATGTCTTAAGTATAAATATATTTTTCTAATCGTTTAAGATCCAATACTAAAATTTAAAATTTTTTCGATAACATGTAGAATTATTGTTTAAATATAGAAACACTGTTTTTTGTTTACTTCTTGTTTTTTTAAACATTGAGTAACAAATTATTTAAACATAAGCTCATTTGTTCTTACATTGTTAATAAAACAATTTTCATTAATTTAAACACAAATTTCTTGTATTCGTTGATGATATTATAATAATGTAAAGTTCTTTGATTAATTAATCATCTTAGTGAATTATTGATTATTTAAGTTTACGCTAATATGAAATGCGTACATATGTTTTATTTGTTTATTTTTTTGAGGGCTTGTTATTCATATAAGCTATTTTAATTCACTTATAAATTATTTTCTTTTCCGTAAGTTCAATGACCTTTGCTATTTTTTTATTCTATTTTATTCCCTTTGTCAAATAGTATCATCTGAAAGTTTAATTGCCATTTCTACTACATTATCGAATTTAATAAGAGAAATGTTCCTCAAATAAGAACGCACTTCAGAATCGTTTATTCCATTTATGAATTTTTTTCGTAATATTTCGTCTCGGCAATTATCAAAACAGCACTTATCGTACAGTTTTTCTAAAGTCGCAGCATAATTTTCTATCATTTCTCCTTTATATTGATTCCGACAGGAAAAACGTTTTCTGTATAAATCAATTTCGTCAGAAGGCAATTCAAAAAAATTATGATATACTTGCACTATCTTTTCGTATGGGAATTCAGAAAATTGATCATAAAGGCCAAGTCTCTTGAGAAGATTATTGACATCGTTATCCACCATTATAACAAGAAATTCAGCCATTTTATCATCAGGTACCTCGAGAATATCAGCTACATACTCAAATCTATTTAACCATTCATAAAACATACCTTGTTCAATTGGTTCAAAAATTTGCATCATTAAAAGTGCTTGATTTTGATAAATAAACATTTGATTATCTTCGTATAATGAATCCTCGTTGCTCATCATTTTCAAAAAGAAAAATCGTTACTTGTTCCTTATTGCAATTAAAACAGAAATCTTATTGAAATTCTTTGTCCACGCCTTTGTTTCACTTTTTAGCAATAAGCACAATACACACTTTTCGTTAAGTAATTCAGAAGCATTGTTTCTCTGGAAAACGTACACGTTTTATATTTTATAATATAATTTTAACATTTATAGAAAAGTAAAAGGGATAATAATATCGTAATGTAGATTAAAAATGTTGTCAAGAAAGTACACAGTTAACAGGAATAAGAATTTAGAAGTTCACTTGATATCTTAACAGTGTAACGGATGCTGATCGACTAACTATTGTATTTAAATTTTATTTTCTTCAAATTGATATTGAAAGGAATAGATTTTAAGAGCCCTACATTAGTCCTTGTTGACAATGAAAACAAATTTGAACGTATTACACAGTCAACAATAACATTATCTATCTGATGATATTATGGTGTTTCATAGAATTAAATAAATTTATTATACTGTTATCTTGAGAAACGTTTTTTTAGTAATCTATTATTATTCTAATGTGTATTTATTTATGACTAGGTCTAGTTTGACTGTTTACATTCACTAATTAAGATATAAGGGCTTTTTCATACGTCAGTCTTTCCATAATTAATTAAATAACAAATTGTTTTCTTTAAAAAAAAATAAAAAATATATATTTTTTTTAAGCACAATTATACTGTATATCGTAATCGTCCTAGAGACATTTAGTTTTTGGAATAATTTTTTCTGCTATTAGAATTTCCATAGTACTAGAAACAATTTTAATCTATAACAAATATATTTAATTCATATAGTAACATACTTGATTGATCTTCCTAATAAATAAAACTGTACTTGATTGAATATTTCTTATTTTTTCTTGACTATTTGTAATTTGACTTAAGCAGTAAATATTTATTCTAAGATGGTCTGTGGGTGTGCAACAATTCTGACTATTTATAAAATACTTTGGTATTTGTAGAAGATGCTGTAATGTTGTAGTATTCTTTGGATAATTTAAAAATTTCATGAAATTGTTGATTTTATATTTGAAATATATATCAAATAAATCATAAATCGATTAATATTAATGGGAAATAAAACAATGTAATTGTTTAATAATACTACTCACTTTTAATAAACCATTAAAATTTAATTTTGTTACAATATATAGGAAAAGTAAAATTAAAAGAAAGAAAAATTATTGTTAAAGTTACGATTTAATAAAAACAAAAGATAATGTTTGTATTATTAATAAATGGTTATCATAAAAATAGTCCGCATGTATGAAAAATAAATGTTTCATTCGTGACTCGAAGAAACCTGTTTTTTTCTTTACTATTTTAACTCATATTTAACTGTAAATAAAATCTTACAATCTCACGTATCTTGAAATGTAAAGGGCAAACTTATAAAACTATCCAATACAATTAAAACAATTCAAACACGATCACTATAACAGCCTGAATAAAGAAAAAGTATTTTTACCATATAGAGAACAGAAAGTAGAAGAAATATTAATGCAGTGAGTAGGCAAAAAATGCAATAATTGCAAAGCACGAATGAATGAGAATAGAAATGGGACAGATGAATCAATGTACACGAATTTTCGCGTTAAAAAAAAAACTTTTATTAGCACAAAAATTCTCATAAAATTGCGAAAAAAGCCGGGATAAGCGAATATTATATTTCAAAATGAAATTATATAATTAAATAGGGGTAACCCCCGAAAAACACGGTACTTGAAGAAAAGTAGTTTCGAAGAACACGGATCTTTTGAATTACAAGATTTCAAACAACACGATTTTCGAATAATTCTTTTGCAAAAGAATATAAAATACATATATTATTTGACATTAAAAATTATTTCCAAATATATCATTCGTGTTTGATAAAATAACGAGTTATGATCAAAAGCAAAATTGTTCAAAGATTAAATAATAAATATTTAATACATTATCTCAGAGATGGATATACACGAAACTTTTTATTTTGATAATAAAAATTGAAAATAAAAAACGTTGTTTCAAAACTAATTAAAAAATTAATTTGAATAATGTAATACAAGATTTCTTAGAAGCGTTTACCAATATGAATTCAAACAATAAAAATGTGTTTTAACAAAAAAGAACGTTTTTTGTTAATTTTCACACTTCAAACAGAGTCCCGTTTTTTTGTAGTCTCGAACAACACGGTTTCAAATAACACGGAACCAATTAATCCTGTTCTTCGGGGGTAGTTACTCGAAGATAGACCAAGAAAAAAGTAAATGAAACGCAAATACGACACGAGGTACCTTTTACGCATGTTCAAAAGCTCTCTTACCTTTGCCTCTTAAGTCCAAATAAACGTAGCCAGTGCGTAGTTTAGTCCTAGCAGCACGTTGAAGTCAAGATGCACTTTTTTTGTTGTAACCCTGCCACGTAAATGTGTGGAACATATGAATCGTATGTGGTCAAAATCCAAAATCTTTCGTAAACCTTACAACAAACCTATGCCCTTCACACTACCCTGCGCAATGTATAACAAATCGTTTGTAATTTAAACAAAAAACAATCACTATAAGGGCAAAATAATCGAATTTGGCGCACACCTATCGCCAAACTTCAGAACAAAGCCACAAATAGTGTTGCAGTACCCACACACGACCGATCTTAATAGCGATAAGTCCCGAATGGAAGTAAGTAAGTGCCCATTATGTGCACAAGGTCCAAGCACAACACCCCACTCTTACCCTGCACGACATAGTGCAGCATCTAGTGTCGTGGCCAGTGAAACACTACGGCGCAAAATACAAAACTTCAACAGAACAGTTTAATAACCCAGACATATACATCATTATATAGAAAAGGGGCTTATTAAAAGTTGATTTATTCAGACGGGCTACGTTATTTTTACTAGAAGAATAAACGTTTACACGTATTAAGTTATTTTAATAGAATGATGTACGATTTTGTTAAGTCATATTAATCGGTAAACATCATAAAATAAAAAACAACATTCAAGGTTTTAAGCTATTTACGTTTGTTTATTTATGCCTTTCTAAACAAAATTTATAAACAGTTTAATCAAAATTGAAAAATTATTTTTAAATGAGGACTTTTTATATTTTAATAGGTATCATTTTGTTATGTAAAAGTAGGAAAATGATTTACACAATTGCTTAGAATTTTAACCCCAAAAAAATTTGTATGAAATAAAAATATATGTTTTCTTTTAATTTCAAAGTAATTGTCAGATTAAATAAAAATTTGCTTAAGTTAAATTAGTTTATCTAATTTTTTTTATGTTAAATCAGTGTTCTGTTCAAAATAGTAGATATTCTACGATTGCATAATCCATGTTTCAATTGATTGAATAATTTACTGTCTTCCCCTCACATTGATAATTGCACTTGACTTATATGAGCATAAAACTTATAATATAACGTAAATATTATCTAACGATACGTTGTTTATTATTTTCAAAACAAAAGAACGTTATTTATTGCTTATTACAATTAAATAATAAATATTTTAAAAGTTCTTTGCTTAGATTTTTTTTCACTTTTAGCAATAAGCATAATAAACTTATTTGAACTTATTTCGTAATAATTTCTTTTTCAAAAAACGTCAATGTGTAATATTTAATATCATTACTTTTCTACATATATATACGTTAAAGATTTCAATGTCGTCGTGTGAAGATATTAAATTGTTTTAAAAGAATATAAAATTAAAAATAATGAAAATACAAAAGTTTTCTCCTGAAATATTAACATTGTAACGAATGTTGATCGACTAAATATTTAGACTTTATTGTGGGATGAGCGCTTCCAAACCAAATACTTAAATAAGCATTCGTGAAGAGATTGGACATGGACCCTGGATAGCTCAATGCATGGAGTCTATATACAAGGAGGACGATCGCCATGTTATAAATGTGGGTACAATATTAACAATGAAAGGATGATTTCTATTGTCACTAGAAAGCGCGTCTAATCACTTGGTCTGATTTTTAAAAACAGTAATTAAAACAAAAACATCAAAGAGAACTATTAATTTTATTAATATATATGAGTTTCAAAGGGAAATTAAAGACAGTTAATAAATTTGATGAACAATTTATTATGACCTTGTTGAACGTTTCGTCCCTTACTGGGGACTTCCTCAGCAACTTGATCACTTAGTTCACGCGTCAATACATATTATTTTATTTTCAGAGTCATACATTACAATAAAACTTAACATATTATAGTATAATTAATCCTAAAAACACCTTATCTCGTCACACGTAATCATATCATTTTATTTGTTTATTTATAAAATCACACGTACTTAAATCTGAACTTATAAACACCACCGCCGCCCTCGTGGAGAATTATCGTACTCGGTATTTAGTCATTTTCAATAACACAAATTCGATGAAAACGCCTATCTCGATCGTCCAACTCATATATAGGCTCCATAGCTCAATAGATAAAGAACAGTCGACCGGAAAGTGGAAGATCCGGGTTCGAGTCCCGGTCCAGTCAGTCCAACGGCCCAATTTTTTTTACGAATCCTACAAATGGGGGCTCGGGTCGAGATGGAGGTTTGCTTCGTTACACACTTCTACAATCATGCAACAACGAAAGGAAAATAATTAATTGAACATCTATCAAAGAGAAGTTAGGCGATAGCAGCGACAGCGACATTGAACGGTTGGCTGGGGAACTAGGCAATGGACTTTAAGCGCCCAGCAGCGAGTTCAGGATTGAAGACGTAAAGATATATGACGTAAAAGGATAGATAGATCAAAACGAAGTTTATAAATGACGTAACATTCGGGGTCGAATGTTGTTGCAAGGGGGTAGAGTGTAAGATGAACGCCTTCAAGCCAAATACTTAAATGGACATTCGTGAAGAGATTGGACATCGGCCCAGGATAGCTCAATGAATAAAGAGCAAGATTCCCGGAAAGGGGAAGATCCGGGTTCGAGTTCCGGTCCAGTCCGTCGAACGGCCCAATTTTTTTCACGAAACCTACATTATTGTCTTTAAATAGAAGCAAAATGATGCAGTTTTCCAATGCCTTCAATTAGTTATTGGTAGAGACAAAAATATAACTAACAATGAAAACTAGAAACAAACCATGAAATAATACAAATTTTAACGTTGAACTCTAAATTAACAGTTACATTATCTTTTTGACGATTTCCTTTTGATTTTAATTACTTTCAATTAAAGAACCTGAGAAGGGATTCCTCATCAGCTAGTACCTAAATAAAAATCGAATATAAATTGTTTCCATCAAAAAAAAAAAAAAAATTAATTATTGACACTTGTTTTTTTTATTTCAATAAAAATCACAATTTTTCCTTTATTTCGTAGAGACGTTTACTTTAAATAATAAAATATTATATACAGGATATAAATATATTACCCTATATGTGTATAACTTAACTACATTCTTAACTACATCTTTGAATAATATATAAAGTGCTTGATTATTGTTTAAAGATAATAATACACGAAACAATTGTTTTGCATAAATCATTTTCTTTTAACTCTAACTAACGTATAATTTTAATCGGAGCTCAATTGTTCTAAAATTGCTCATGCAACAATTTAACTAATTTTGAAAAAACTTCTTGTGCTCGTAAAAGATGTCATAATAATGTGATATATTTTTTAATTAATCAATCAATTAAATTAATTACTATTCGATTATCCTGTTTTGTTAGATTATCATATAACGTATTGTAGTCGATTAAATTTATTTGGAAAATTGTTTTTTTTCTTATCAGTGTAATGACCATTGGTAATAAAATACATCATGAAATTTCACGAAAAGAATGTTGAATGAATCGTAAATAATATTTCTAAATTTTGTACGTAATCTTGTTCCTCGGCCATTTGTATATATTTATTATCACTTATCATATATTTTGCATAAATTGGCAAGATATTTTCCTATCAATTTTTTATTCGCATTGATTCCAACATGAAAAACATTTTCTTTAGCAATCATTTTCATTGGAAGGCATTTGAAAAAATAGAATAATATTATATCTGTATAGTCAAGCTATTTATCATTACATAGGAAATTTATATTTCCCGCCGTAATATTTCAATCGATTTGTCGCTTGCCAACGTGCAAGTCCTGCAGAGGGAGAATGTGAACGCCTTGGGCCTAGACTTCAAGTAGATTCTCAGTCATTTATGTTCGAAACTCCTCGCGAGTACAACCGATTGTACGTAGATACATCTACGTTTATTTTGTGTGTAGCTATGTTCCAAATACCACGTGTAATACTTCCCGATTAGGAGTCGCAACGTATTGCATTAAACACGTTTATTTGAAGTCAACACTAACAAAGGTAAAATAAATTTTTTAATTTGCATAAGAAGAAACCCACGCGACATAATTTCTTTATTTTTTTCTTATCTATTCTTGACTATCTTCGAACTATTATCTATTTGTATAATTTCCTTTTGAAATAAAATATTCGCTCGTCCCGGCTTTTTTTTTAATTTCGTGAGAGTTTTTATGCCGAACAAAGTTGCATAATTTACCGCGTAAATTGATATACATTGATATATTGATAAAAAATATTGAAAGTATTAACCAACTCAAGAATAATTTCTTTCCTACTATTTTTTCTAAACACTTTATTATATCTTCGAATGAAGTTCAGTTACTTCTTTATAAGGTTTAAGGTAGTAGCCCACTGTGATTTTTTATATCCTAATTGCAATTAAAAAGGAAATCTTTTGAAAATTCTTTGTCCATACCTTCGTTTGATTTTTAGCAATAAGCATAATAAACTTTTCGTAAGAAAATTTAAAAGAATTTCTTTTTTTTTCGGAACAGTATATATGTTACCGGAATAGTGGGAAATCAGGGAATGTTTGCAATTATCCGGCATTGTCCTCAATGCAAAGCGTTCTTCGGCAACGTCGGAAATTTATTCATATCTCTCACATTTCCTAGAAATTTTTGAGAATGACAAATGAGAAATCGGTAAAGTAAAAAAGCGGATATAAAATATTTCCTTTCGCAGCTACAAGTCTCACATCTTAGGTGCATAAAGTTTCAGAGAATGCAATGATGTAATGTGCTTATCTTTGACATATATCTGTCATATCTTTGGAACGTTCTYGTCAATATTTTTTATACTTAGAGTGATCAAATTCCAATAAAATTTATTTTAAATTAAAGTACACTCTTTTCCCTACACGTACAATATATTTTTTAGATGTTTTTTTCGCGTTTTAAATACTTAAAATCACATAGAATGCAATGCTGTTAAGTGCATATCTTTCGTTTGTCTTCCGATATGATAAAGAACAAAAGATACAGATTTTACATGGTAATCTTTATAAAAGTAACAATGGGTCTTACGTAATAACACACCGATATAGAGTAAATCCTAATTTCTACAATTGCGCACAGTCTCATAAACCCGTGCATAAAAACCCGCACATAAAAATTCGCGGACGAGTCAAGGTGTTTAATTTGTTAAAAAAAAATTTGTTTTTTACTATACTGTTCAAAAAAATTTTCAATAAAATGCAGGTATAAAACATTTCGTTCTAAACCTGTCTATCTTCCGATACGATAAGGAACAAAAGATACAGATTTTCCATAGTAATCTCTATGAATATCGGTCTATACGTAATTTAATCTTATACTATGATAAGTAACAGTGGTCCCTACATAATAACACATCAGCATTGACCAACAAGGAGACGGTCAGTGAACCACACTTAAGATTTTTTTTTTAATTTTGCACACTTGTAATACTTCACGAGAAAATTCATTGTGCCTTTAAACTTCGTGCAGATATTCAGCCATTTGTGAAAAAACGCTGATTGAAATTTCACATAGATACGTATTCCTTTGGATGTAGTAGTGTAGTAGTCTACAATAGTGGTGCTGATGTGTCTCTAATGTCACCGATATCTATATTTTATGTCAATTATGTCGCTGGGGGAAGTTGGATAAGATAAAAATTTATAACGTTATTTCGATCTTATTAAACGTTTCGTCCCTTCATCGGGATTTCTTCAGCAACTCGATCGTTAAAGTTCAGAATCTTTTACATATTATTACAAAAATATACATTCTTATATTTTGTAAATTTAATAAACTGTACATAATATTTACAAATCGTTATATCGTAAAACTGTTATATTCAAACACGTAATCAAAACAATAATCTATATCTTATCTCTACGGGGCTAACAAGTATGTGTACCTTTCTTTTCTTTCTTTTTCTTTCTTTTTCTTTCGTTCGTTATTGTGAAGTAAACTTAAAAAATTTTTTCTTTTTTATTTTGTCTAAAGTATATTTTATAATAATTTTATAAGAAATATAATTAAAAAAGAAATGGGAAGTAAGGAGAATACGCGAATCGTGTGATCTCGTTTGTGCATGAGCGCCGAAAAAATGAAAGCGGAAGAAGTAATTAAGCAAAGAATAGGGGCAGAAAGGTAAAGCAGTGGTGAAGATAAGAGTGAGAATCCAGCATGAGTATAAGCGAATAAAATAAAGGAGAGGAAAGAGTACAAAGTGCAAGTGAAGAGAGGGGGTGTGTTTTTTGAGGTTAGGTAAGCTAGAACAAATGAGGAAGCTGCAAGGTTGAATTAAACGCTAATAGAGGACACTACGGGAAAGAACCAGACAATGGTGAGAAAGAAAAGTGGTCCTTGAAGACCGAAAAAGAAGGAAAAGTAGAGAAATGATGAGCTCGATAAAATAGATCGCTTCTTGACGATAAATGGGAAAGAGAAAAGTTGGCGCTTGAGTAGTGTTTGAAGCGAGAAGCAGATTGAAACGTACACCGTGCAAAAGTATGACAAAAATGAACAGTAAAGGGGAAGTGAACACTAATGTGGGGTTAGGGAATATTCGAGAAGTGTGCGCGCGCATAGTTTATAAGTATGTACGTGTGAGTGGTATTTTCTAGCTGCTGTATGTATGATGATATGAGTATGAGTGTGTGGGAGAATGTATCGTGAAGAAAGAAACCGTTTCGTTAGATTAGTTCGTTTGTTTAGATTGCTAGGATACACCGTTTGAACTTGTTACCCATGGAGCCTGTATATAGCTCCGTTTTGTTACCATTGCGTAGCTCTATCGAAGTCTCTCGATCGTCCTCGATCCGGTAATGCGGAAAAATCGAGAAGTTTTTGGAAAGAATGTCGAAGTCAACGGGAAACAATAGAGAGAGGGGCAAGAACATATATAGGCAACGAAAAGGACCGGGTGGGCGCATTTCGGGATAGTTCATAGATATTTGATTAATGTTAGACGTAAAAGTAAACGAGTGGACAACGGGGAGGGGCGGTGAAGGGATACGAGAGACAACGATAAGCGATGAAGAGTTGAATACAGCGTGTCCTTCACTAATTAATCCTTTTAGCACCGGCGAAAATAACGTGCCTAAGCGAAGAATACTGGGCCGAATCGGCGAATTTGCAGAGATTTGTGAAAATGCTCGTAAAAACGAAAGTAGAAATGATATTTACAAAATATAAAAAGCAGCATATTCGGAAATAAAGGGAGAATAAGACGATACGAATTGTGTTTCATTATTTGTTGAAAATTATAAGAATAACATGAACATAAGACATAACAAAAATCGTACAAAAGTGATTTCTCTTTTTCAAATGGTTATTTCACATAAAAAAAGTCATCGTTTGGTCATAGCTCTATATACATCTTTTAGTATAATGTATAGACATTGCATTTTGCAATCATTTGCAATACAATAACAGAAGTCGGATAATAAAACGGAAGGATAACGCTATGATGCACGGCAAGCGTCGGACAGATCTACTACGCAAATAATTGCTCATCCTCATCACTGTCACCATGTTCTTCAGTTACATCCAACTCGTCAATAATTCGCACTAATTCTGCGTCATCCATGTTCGTAATAGGGTATAATTTTTTCAAAAAGGTATCAACAAAACTGACAAAATTTTCTACTGCTCTAATTGTGTCTCTATGAAAACTTTGACGGTTTTTGAATACTGACTGCACGTTAGAAGGATCAAGAAAGACTGAAAAACATTTTAGGCTTGCCGAGTCGATGCACGCATGACACTTGAATACTCCGATAACTATCATAAACATCATAAAGATTGCGATTACGGTCCAGAGAAACTATCCCGGGTCCAGTTTCTATCTTATCGCTCTAACATATACAGACCCGCGGCACTAATCAGCATAAAATATAACAAAAAATTAAATCTAATAACCATTTTTTCACTTGTTTTGCATCGAATATGAACCATTTTAACATTTTATAAAGTTATTTTGAAACACAGATCTCTTGTGATGAGTACAATAAGGCCCCAACGGAGGCGCAACGATATATCGTCGTTGGTATTTTTGACAAGTGCACCGAACGACGATATAATCGATCGATATATCGTTCGGTGCTAAAAGGGTTAACACTATGACGTCCGGCGACATCACAGTGGTGTCATACGCGAAGTGTTGCTCAACGGCCGGTGGCCTCACAGTGGTGCCATGCACAAAGCGTAGTTCTACGCCCGGTGACATGCAGTTAAAATACGGTCGGGCGTACGCAAAGTAATCCGAACTAGCACTTCCGGCGCTAATCGAAGAAATTTTTTCGAAACGCCCGGACATCAAAGTGTTAAGACTGTTGTTTTCGGACTACAGCGTGAAGAGTGTTACCTAATTTCTCGTGGCGATGGATTGCAATTAGTTTATAGATGTGTTTACTGTTTTATCTCGTCATATTTTTAATCGTTAAATAATTATCGTTGAACGTTGTATCTTTATGTTAATATAATAAATTTTTTTTTCTTATCCAAAATTTTTCTAATATTATTACTAAGTTTAATTCTTAGGGATGTTTTTTTTTGGACAGGTTTAAATTAGATGAACAATCTATTTATCCGTTGAACGTTTCGTCCCTATATTTAAGAATTCCTCAGCAACTCGATAATTATGTTCACAAGTCAATATAACATCATTTCTCATTACAGTCATACGTATTCACTATCTTATATATAGAGTCAATTTTAAACCGTTATCCTACCATAACTTTTCGAACACTTTTCGAACCTTTATTATACCACTTTTTCTTTAATAAATAAATTATGCATCTAACTAAATTTTGATCTTGTGCGAAGTGGTCTTAAATGCATTTTTATTTCGTTGTCCCGGATTCCTTTTATAAATTGATCGCGTAATCTTGCATTTTTTATTGTCAGTTTTATAAAAACATTTAGCATATATTTGTTCTAAATTGGCAGCATATTCTTCAATCGTTTCTTGTTCGAATTGAATTCGATTTGAAAAATGTTTTCTATAAATTTCCTTTTTATCAAAAATACAATCGAACACAAAATGATATTTCTCTGTTATCTTTTCGTATGAATGTTCAATTATGTTGTCATGGGGGAAACACTTTAAGATAAATGCATGAACATCATCGTCAAGAAATTTATTGAAGAATTGAAACATTTTATTATCTGGAACGCCAACAGTTTCCGTTACATACTCGAATTTATTTACCCACTCGTAAAAGTTATCGCTCGTTAATTTGTAAAGAGTTATCAATGAACAAGCTTGATTTTTATAATAAGATATTAGTAAATAATTGGATAATAATGATTCCTCATTTCTCATTATTTACTAACAAAAATAACTTCAAAAACAAAACTTTAATTATTCCTTATTGCAAAATTAAATATCAAGAAGTTTTTTCAAAATTCTTTGTTAGGATTTTTGAGATCATATTTTTCCCACATAAATGCATATACATAAATGCATATATGTTAAAGATTTCATTGTCGTCGTGAAGATTACATATAAAAGTTTAAAAAAAGTAAATAAAGTTAACAATAATGAGAATACAAAATTCAACTGATAGATTAACTTTCTAACAAATGCTGATCGACTAACTATTAAGACTTTATTGTTTTTAAGTAGAAACAAAAAGATGATTTCCAACGCCTTCTATTAGTTATTGGTGGAAATAATAATATAACTCACAATGAAAACTATAAACAAAATTAAACCAACTGTTACATAATCCTTTTGACTTTAATTTCTTTCATTTAAAAAATCCGAGAAGGGTTTCTTCTTCATCGGCCAGTCACTAAATAAATATTAAATAAAAATTATGTTTCACATATAGGGAACACTATCGAAATTATTGAAATTTCTTTTTTTTTTTTTCCCCCCCCTGTTTTTTTTTTTTTTTTTTTTTTTAATAAAAATTACCTTTTGTTCTCTCGTACTGTACAGACGTTTACTTTGAATAATAAAATATTATGTATACGATATAAATATATTTTCCTAAACGTATAACTTCCTGTACTACATCTTAAAACCTTTTCAATAACGTGCAGAATTACTGTTTACAAATAAGAGCATAGTTTATTCGTATGCTTCTTCTTCTTCTTCTTCTTTTAACTATGAACAACGTATTATTTGACTTATTATTTCTTGAACTCGTAGAAGCATTCATAATAATATATGATGTTCTTCGATTAATTAAAATATTGACGATTAAATATTACGCTTGGTTTTTTTATATTTCGTTTAGATATTTTATATGTTTTACAGTTTGTAATTGATTTCGATTATTTTATAGTCTTTGTATATATTTTTTTACTATTGTCATTTCAAAGGCCACATAAACTACACGAATGAATGTTAATTCATGTGATTGTTCTAATTTCCTTTTTATATCTTCGTCGCGGAGTCCACTTATGAAACGATCGCGTATTCTTGAATCTTTTCTGGTTATATATTCGCACTTCGAATATATTTTTTCTAAATTGGCAGCATATTTTTGAATCGGTTCTTGTTCAAATTGTTCTCGACATAGGAAACGTTCTCTGTAAGTATCCTTTACATTATCGAAATTATCGAACAAATAATGATATAACTTTATTATCTCTTCATATGAAAGTTGAGAGTAATTGATATTAGGGAAACATAATTGGACATGTATAAGAGTATCATTTTCCACCATATGATTAAAGAATTGAATCATCTTATCTCCTGGTACCTTAATAATATCTGTTACAAACTCAAATTTATTTAACCATAGATAAAATTTAGAACAACTTGCTTTGTAAATATCCATCATTGTACGAGCTTGATTAATATAATAAGATAATGGTTGATCATTGGATAATGATTCCTCGTTGCTCATTATTTATAGAAAAAAATAACTTCAAAAACAAAACTTTAATTATTCCTTATTGCAATTAATTATCAAGAAGTCTTTTCAAAATTCTTTGTTAGGACTTTTGTTTCACTTTTAGCGATAAACACAGTACACTTATTTCAATGTATTTTGTAATAATTTCTTGTTGATAAACTTCAATGTGTTTTACTTTTTTTATTATAATTTTTCCATATATTATTATGTTAAAAATCTCACTTTCGTTATAAAGATTATAAATTGTCTTCACAAACTATAGAGTTAACAAGAATAAAAATACTAAAGCTCAATTTATATCTTAACAGTGTAACGGATGCTGATCAACTATTTAAACTTTATTGTTTTCAAATAAGAGTGGAAAGATAAATATTTTCTGTTCCCTACATTATAATCCTTGTTAAAGATAATAATATATCTCATAATGAGAACTATAAACAGTCATTGAGATAATACAAATTTGAACGTATAATACAGTCAACAATAACATTATCTTTCTGATGATATGTTGTGGTTTTACAGAATTAAATAAATTTATTATATTATCTTGAGAAACGTGTGGTTTTTTGCAATTCTTTATTTTTTTAATCTGTATTTATTTTTGACTAATTGTAAATCTGGTTTTACTTTTTACATTTAAAAATTAATATAAGTGCTTTCTTATACGTCAATCTTTGTATAATTATTCTGAATAAACAATTGTTTTATCTAACAAAGAATAACAAATAACACCGATTATTATTTTTAAGACCAATTACTGCATATCCTAATCATTCTAGAAACGTTTAGTTTTTAGACTAATTTTTTTTTGTTTTTTAGCATTTCCATAGTACTAGAAACAATTTAAATTTAGAACAAATGTAATATATTCAACTTTTGTAGTAAGGTACTTGTGTTTGGTCTTTGTTATAAATAAAACCATTATTGATTATATACTTTTTATTTTTTCCTTAAATATTGTAATTTTTGTCTTAAGCAGTAAATATTTATTCTAAGATATTCCATGTAATGTTGCTGACATAATTGCATTAAACAATAAAATCTATATTTTAGGTAACTCATAATCAGATTTTTGTACTACTTATTCAGCTTTGAAAAAAGTTAATAGATATTTTATTTATATTCAATTTTTTCTTTTCTAAACATCAAGAACTAATTCTAAATGTAATATTCATCAGTTTCGAAGGGGAAAAGCGATAATAAGTTATGTTTAGAAATTTATGATTGTCATTTAAGTACGAGTAAACGATTACAGTGTCGTAATGAAAAATTAAAAATTACTATAACAAAAGTATAATGTTAAAATAATTGAAAATACAAATGTTCCTGACTGTCTGACAGATACGGAAAAATACTGTTCACATCTTTTTGTTTATATAATAATCCTAAGGATAGTTATTCTCTGTCTAATATAAATTTATGCAATAGTTTTCAGTATAATTGAAAATCATAAATAATTTTGTAGATTATTCCAAAAATTTAACTTTGAACAAAGTAAACAATAATCACTTTGCTTATCGTTCAATCAATTATGTCACTATTTAGTAAATTTAAATAAATCTTTAACTTTATCGTCCTATCTTAAACATATTTCTTTTTGCTTCAATAAATCAATAATTCATTACATTTTATGTATTTGTTTATTATCAATTATGCTTAGACTTATAACACTAAAATCACCTAATCAGAATTGTTCTTTAATTTAGTCAGTACACGTATGTATATGATATAACTATATATATATTTATTTGTTATTACAAAAAAATATTATTCTGATGAACCATTAAAATTATGCATGTTCGTCTGACATTAAAAAACTTTAATGTCAAGAACAAGTTTTTATGCTTACATTAGACAATCAAGATCATAATTATCAGTTTTCATATAAAATAAACTATTGTACTTATAAAATGATGTTTTGAGTATTTAATTATACGGTTGATAATACAACTTTTTAATAAATTTTTTTCTTTTAATCTAGACTTATATATTGGCTTAAACAAAGACAATATTTTTTAACATAATCAATAGATTAATTCACTCTACTTATTTCTAATATTTCTTGTTCTAACAGAATATGTCGTAATAATACAACATTCACTAATGATTTTTAAACAACATTTTTTCAAATCTCTTTTTGAGGACTACTTGTCTGCCTTTCGCGCTCTTCTTCCTTTTTTAATTCGTGAAGTAGATATAACCACTGATCTTCGAAAAGATTCGTCTTTGAAGACAGTCTTTTAAATTCTATTTTCATGGCTATTACCATTGCACTATAGATGGTTAAATTTGGTGTTTCTTGTAACTGTTTACATATTTCCTTATTTTGTAATCCATATATGAATCGAAACAATAAGTTCGATTTTGCACTAGGACCCTTGTCCAACTTACAATTTAACTTTTTTAAAGAGTAGTAGTAGTTTTCTATGGATTCTCCTTTCATCTGATCACGAAATGTAAAACGAGACATTAACGATTGAAATTTACTATAGGGTGAATATTCTTCATCTAATATAGTTACGAGCATTTCGTATGGAATACTGAAAGGGTCATCTGGTTTTACATGTGACTGTACATAGGTAAGAACTGAAGATTCCAGTACATTTAATAAGATATAACTTCTTCTATTATTTTCAATCTTAGACATATCCAACAATAGCTCTAAGACATCGAGCCATTTAATGAAGTGCTCTTTTTTAGGATCGAATTTTTTGAGACAACTCAGAACTCTTTCTAATATCTTCTCATTTGAATCCCATACACTTATTATTCCTGAAACAAAACAGTTTCTTCTTGTATTATTACGGTAATAGAAAATGTGCATAATATTCTTTGTAGAACTTTTTGTTTCCCTTAGACCAATTAACACTAAATACTTTTTGTAATGTAACTTAAGACGATATTTTTTTCTTAGAAAATCGATGTTCTATATTACTTGAAAGGTTATTTTAAAATAAAATGTGTATATACTAATGAAGGTTCTCAAAGTCCTAATGATGAATAAAAATGTGTAGAATAAAAGTATTATATATATAAGTTAACGAGAATAAAAATAAAAATTATACGAATGTTCCAAACGTTTAACGAACACTGAATGTTTGTATATATAAACTCAACAGTTTAATAACAGAAAGTTACAAAAAATAGACATTAAGAACTAAATATAAGTCCTCGTACGAAATATCAATATGATCAAATATTCTAAACAGTTTGTTGTTTATTCGAAATGTAAACATTTACTAGAGTTAACTGTTACAGATTTGGTTTTGTTTAATATTATTCTAACGATGTTATGCTTTTCTAAATTTAAAGAAATCTTTTACATTAGAATACTTTTACAAATATTGTTTGCGTCAATATACTCCACTAACTCATTACATATTTCCTATTTATTTATTATCAATGGTGCCTAGTCTTAAAAAATTAAAATTTCTTATTAAAAGTTAATTTCTAATTCAATCTGTACGTACATATATGTTATGATATAACTAACGTTTATTTTTTTTCAAAAAGCAATGTTATTTTGAAAAACCAATAACATTATAAATGTTCGTCTTACATTAGAGAAGTTTAATGTCAAGGACAAAGATTAATGCTTACATTAGACAATCAAGATTCTAAATTAAAATATTGTACTTGTAAAATAATGTTCTGAATATTTAATTATATTGTTAATAATACAACTTTTGAATAAATTTTCTTCTCTTAACTAAGACTTATATATTGGCTTAAACGAAAACAATATTTTTTAACATATTCAATATATTAACTCTACTTATTTCTAATACTTCTTGTTCTGACAGAATATGTGGTAATAATATAACAATCACTAATGATTTTTAAACAACATTTTCTCTCAAATCATATTTTTAAGCTTACCTGTTTTCCCTGCGCGTTCTTCTTCATTTCTTAATTCTTGAAGATTATGAAGCCACTCATCTTCGAAACAATACGTTAGTGAAGACTCCTCTATAAATTCCATTTTCATGGCTATTAGAAGTGCCTTATAGATGGTTATATTTGATAATTCTAATAAATCTTTACGTAATTTCTCATTTTGTAATCCATATATGAATCGAAACAGTAGACGTGATTTTGCTTCTGGACTATTGTCAAACTTATCAATTAATTTTTTTATTGTGCAGTAGTAGTTTTCAATAGATTCTCCTTTGAACTGATCACGAATTGTAAAACGATACATCGTCGATAGAAATTTACCATCGGGTGAATATTCTTCTTCTAATATAGTTACGAGCATTTCGTATGGAATACTGAAAAGGTCATCTGGTTTTACATGTGACCGTACATAGGTAAGAACTGAAGATTTCAGTATATTTAATAAGACATAACTTTTTCTATTATTTTTGATCTTAAGCATATTGAACGTTTCCTCCACGACATTGTGCCATTTAATGAAGTTCTCTTTTTTAGGATCGAATTTTTTGAGACAACTCAGAACTGTTTCTAATATCTTCCCATTTGAATCACATTCACTCATTATCCTTTAAACAAAACAGTTTTTTATTCTATTATTACGTAAATAAAAAACGTACATAATTTTATTTGTAGAATCTATTGTTTCTCTCCGAGTAATCAACATTAAACACTTAGGATGATATTTTTTTCTTAGAAAATCGATGTTTTATATTATTTAAAATTTTATTTCAAATTAAAATATTTAAATGTTAATGAAGGTTCTCAGTGTTGTAATGATGAATAAAAATTTGTACAATAGAAGAGTATTATATATATATATATATAAGTTAATAAGAATAAAAATAAAAATTATACGGATGTCCCAAACGTTTAACGAACACTGAACGTTTGTATATTTAAACTCAAGAATTTAATAACAGAAAGTTACAAAAGGTAGAGATTTAGAACCAAATATAAGTCCTTGTACAAAATATCAATATGATCAAACATTTTAAACAGTTTGTTTATTATTCGAAATGTAAACATTTACTAAAGGTAACTGTTACAACTTTCCTTTTGTTTAATATTATTCTAACGATGTTATTTTTGTCCAAATTCAAAGAAATCTTTTAAATTAGAATACTTCAACAAATATTGTTTGCGTCAATACTTCATTAACTCATTACATATTTCCTATTTGTTTATTATCAATGCTGCCTAGAATTATATAATTAAAATTTCCTAATCACACATAGTAGATTTTTAATCCAATCCATATGAATATGTATACCATACAATTATCGTTTATTTTTATTCAAAAAGCAATGTCATTCTGAAAAACCAATAACATTATAAATGTTCGTCTTAAATTAGAAAAGTTTATTGTCAAGAACAAATTTGTATGCCTTTGGTATTAATTTAGTATGATAGATAATAAAGATTATCAATTAAAATTTGCAACTTTTCCAATGACGTTCTGGATAATTATTTTTACCAATAATAATACATCTTTTATAGAAATTTTCTTCTTTTTACCAAGGCTAATACATTGACTTAAACGAAGACAATGTTTTACATATTTATTCTGCTTATTTTTAATACTTATATTATTCTAACAGAATACATTGTAATAATATGTCACCCATTGAAAGATTTTATAAAATTAATAAATTTTCAATAAATTTTCCACGAATGTCATCTATAATACTGCTTTCTCGATTTAAAATTCGTTCTTCTGTTTCTAATTCATTCAGTAGATTCATGTTCTTTTCTTTGGAAATTACATTACTCATAGAACTATCTACTAGTTTAGATTCTATATCCAAGGCCGTTATAACTGCATTATATAAGGTTAAATTTGGTACGGCACTTAACAGTTCACGAACTTCCAGACTTGTTATTCCAGTTATGAAACGATACAGTAAAATCTTGTTTGCATCAGGGCCACCATTGAACTTAATTAATCTTCTTATAGTTTGACAATAATTTTCTATAGATTCATCTGGGTACTGTTCTCTGAATACAAAACGACTGTTTGCCAAATGAAATTTTCCATAAGTTAAGTATTTTTCCTCTATCATATATATGATCATTTCGAATGGAACATTAAAAGGGCTGGCAGGTACTACATTTAACCAAATATAAGACAAAATCGGAATATCGATCATACGTAATAAAATATAAGTTTTTCTACAATTATCTTTTATATTAAGCGTATCCATCATATACTCCAAGAAATTAATCCATTTAGGAAGATCAGTTATTGAAGGGATTGTTAATTTGTTAATAGAATTTGAAATATATTGCATTATCGTATTGATTTCACTCTGCATTCTCAAAACAATAAATGCTCTTTTATTTTTGTTTATTACGTAAATAAAAAACTTATCTAACGTACTTTCTTTAATTTTTTTCTGTAACTTTCACCAATTTCACACTATATACACTTTTGGCAATGTATTTCAAAATAAATATCTTTTTTTACAATTGTCAAAATGTTTTATATTTTTTAATAGTTTATTTAAAATGTACGTGTAAGGTTTTCAGTATTGTAATGCAGAATATAAATTTTGTTACAATAAAAAAAAGTATATAATGTTAAAATAGAAATAGAAACAAAAAGTATACTGATATCTTAACAACCGTCTAACGGATATTGATAGATTTTATATTTAAACTCAACAGTTTAATAACAGATAGTATCAGGAGCTAGACATTAAGAACTAAACATAAATCCTCGTACAAAATATCAATATGATCAAATATTCTAAACAGTTTGTTGTTTATTCGAAATGTAAACATTTAATAAATTTAATTATTACAGATTTGGTTCTGTTTATTATTATTCTAACGATGTTATGCTTTTCTAAATTCAAAGAAATCTTTTACATTAGAATACTTTTACAAATATTGTTTGCGTCAATATACTCCACTAACTCATTACATATTTCCTATTTGTTTATTATCAATGCTGCCTAGACTTAAAAGAAAAAAAATTTTTCTTCTTCTCTTTCTAATTGTTTTAGCAGATTCTTTTCTTTGGAACTTAAATCTCTCTTGAACGGATTTATTCCAGATTCCATTTTCATGGCTGTTTGAACTGTATTATATACCGTTACATTTGGTAAGGCACGTAACATATCACAAATTTTCCGATTTTTTAATCCTTGTATGAAACGAGTCAATAACTTCAAATTTGTTTGAGGACCAAAAATAATTTGATCATTTAAATTTTTGATTGCGAAGAAGTAATTTATTGCTGATTCATCTGGGAACTGATCTCGAATTGAAAAACGATACTTTACCGAGCGATATCTCTTATGGCTTGAAAACTTTTCCTCTAATATAGACATGATCAATTCGTATGAAACATTGAAAGGGTTGATAGGTTGTACAGATGACTTAATATAGGAAAAAATTGAATAATCGATTAGATTTAATAAAAAAAAAGTTTTTCTATTATTATTTTTTATATTTAACTTATTCATCATATAGTCCATCTTATTTTGCCATTCTAGAAAATTTTCATTTGAAGGAACGAATTTGCCACTAAAACGAAGAAATTGTTTCAATTCTTTAGTTGTTTTACTCATTATTCCTGAAACAAAAAAAAGCTTTTTATTTTTGTTCATTTACGTAAATAGAAAACTCATCTAACGTTCTTTCATTCATTTCTTTCTTTAACTTACACCAATTACGCAACACTTAACACTTTTGATAATATAATTCAAAAAGATATCTTTTTGTAGAATTGATAATGTCTTTACTTTTTAACAGCTAATTTAAAATGTATCTATATGTAAAGGTTTTCAGTGTCGTAATGCAAAATACAAATTTTTACAATAAAAGTATATAAAGTCAATAAGAATAAACCGTATAACGAACACTGATCTATTCTATATTAAAATTCAGCAATTTAATAACAAAAGGTTTCAATATGTTGACATTAAGCATCAAACATAAGTCACAGTATATAATATATACATGATATATTAAATATTGTTTACTTCAACACTTCAATTACGTATTAGTTTATTATCCATCTGTATATGTAAATAGGCCAGTCGAAAAGACGCAAACTAGATCCTTTTCAGATGGAAGTTTAAAAATTTTGAAAAAAATTCAACGACGTTTAATCGAAACGTGCTAATTTTAATTAATTTTTTTAGTAT
>NW_014569793.1:207813-208972 GCF_001313835.1 Polistes canadensis
TCTCTCTCTAGTTTAAACTTACTAAACACCATGTGTATGAGACTCGTTGGATAATTGTTATTATTATGTTATAAAAAAACAGAAATGTATGTTTATTCATCTTAATGTAATGAAAATTGTACGAAAAAAACTGAAATTTTGTCAAGTAGCACGCTAGCATAAGTAATATCGTCTCTGCTTTTCACGCGGGTAGTTACCGTTCGATTCTTCGTGAGGGAATTATTTTTTTTTTTAAGTTTTTCTATCCATTAGTTATACAAATTCTTTTTACATTTATTAATTTTTAATTATATACAGGAAAGATATAGAAAGATATTTATGATTATTTGTTACTATATTGAAGAATGATATATTTTTATACTAAAAAAATAAAATGGTAACTGTAATTCAAGTAATAAATCTTCCTTTATTTACGCAAGATAGTAAAAAATTTATTGCTTCAATTTTTTTGTAATATTTTAATTTTGTTTCCTGTATATAATTAAAAATTAAGAAATGTAAAAAGAATTTGTAAACCTTAAGGATAGATAAACTTAAAAAAAAAAATTTTCCCCACGGAGAATCGAACATTTATAACCGGCGCGTGAAGCAGAGACGATACTACTTACAATAAACAAAAAAACGGCGTGCCATAAGCATCAAGATTCGATTTAAAAAYGCCGCGCTTATACGCCGATATGTATATAGATATACAGAACGCTCGACACTCGATCGTCAAAACGGAAAATTCTCTCTACAGCATGAAAAAATAGAAAGAGAGAAATATCCATTTCTTTTCTCACTCCCACTCGTATACAGAACACTCAACAATCGAAGGCCCAAACAAAAATACTCGCTATCGCTTGAATAAATAGAAAGAGAGAAATATCAATTTCTTTTGTCACTCACACTCGCATTCACGACCGGAGACCTCAAGATAACGCACCTAGTCCGCTCGCGTTTAACACGTTCCGTACCAAGCGTGATTTCGTTGAGTTTCCTGCCGGCCCAAGTTTTACTGTCGGCGCGCTAGAACGATAGCGGAGAGATATGCGGGAATATATAAACAATGTAACTCTAGTAGGTCCGTGCATTGTCGATTATCTTTATATAAATTACTATCGACCTATGAAATTTATAAATTTTTTTGTTCCGAAATAATCTTATATGTAAGTTTATT
>NW_014569793.1:209143-236281 GCF_001313835.1 Polistes canadensis
CATCATGACTCAAAGCTCTGATTCTACAAATCGCGGTCGTAGAAAGAAGAAAATTTTGTGAATTTTTTGTCACAAAATGGTTGTCTTTAAAAAATACTGTGCCTAACACTAATAGACACGTAAGAAGGAATCTGTCTCACTTCTTGGAGATTCGCCAGAATCAGCAGGGCAAGCTTGTAAGAAGGATGTGCGTACTGTGTTACCAAAAGAAGAGGAAAAACGTAGGACGCCAAAAAGCAAAAGAAAACCTAAAATATACGACAACTTATTGTTAGAATTGCCCAAAATCGCCACAAATGTGCTAGGACAGTTTCAACGAATATTATACGACATAGTATAATGTAATATTTTATCCTATATAAATTAATAAAAAATAGAGTGTTATTTGCGTATTTTTTAAATTTTCATGTTGTATACTCTATATTTATACTTCTGAACTTGTTCCAATAAATTTGTTTTCAAAATGCAACAGAAAATCACATCTAACTTAAACAAGAAAAGCGTAACCCACATRTGGGTTACGCGGGCCCCACGGAAACATGCCCGTCACCCAAGTACGGGTTACGCGGGACGGAACGTGTTAAAAACCGACGAAGAGGCGGGGCTTGACCCCCACTCTTACAATCAGGTTTTACCAATATTTCTCGCTTATTTTTTCAAATACGAAGATAAACTTCCAAACATTTTTTATGTATTTTTCAATTCTCTACAACTTTTGTCTAAAACTTTTTTCGATTAAATGCCTAGATTCTTAGATACGGCCATTTTTTATCCTTTTTTACCCTTCTTCTCGTAAATTGAAATTCAAAAAAATTAGCACCATTCGATTCAGCGTCGTCGAATTACCATTGTATCAAATTTTAATTCTCTTAGTCGAAAAAGTTCTTTTTTGCCTCTTATTGACTGCCCTATTAAATAGAAATTTGATATTCTTTAGGATTCTGTTTCCGATTTTGTCAAAAGGCGCTTTCTATTGATGACAATATTAAGGAATTACTAACAATGGCGGATTTCCGGCTACGATGGTAACATACAACTAATCATGCCCTCTCTACAGCATTTCATCATTTCCTGTACCGTTTTTCTCGAAACTTCCTGATCATTTCCAGTAGAATATTCTTTTACTTCCGGATCAGAAATGTTGGGGAGGTTTCAGTATGACGAAATGTTAGGTTATAGACTCCAATGCTGCCATCTAGCTAACAGAACACGTGCGTTCCCGACCACATGGTCGCTTTCATACTACAATAAATTATTATACACTCGAATTCATATCACCACACAACGCGAAAAATAAAGAATAACATTTCATCTGTTTTTTTCTAGAAATAACGATGCAAATATTTCTAATACTAATCCCTCCTCAATATTCGCGTCTTAAGTTTTTTTTCGTTCATACGGAACAGAAAACACTATTTCTCTGTTCACTCACGAATTTTCTCTCACTTTCATAAATGTATAATAATAAATCTAAATATTCGATTTTTCACCGACGTATTTGGTGTGTGTTAACATTTCACCGTGTGAATCTTGTAATTGTCTAATTTCGGTTTTTCACGATACATATACATTAATATATAATTTTATGTGTGTTATGTAGTTAATGTTGAGAATTCGAATAAGTCTGAAAATTTTTGGTCAAGCTGCGTAGCTTTTATTAGAGAATGACCTAAATAATTCTGTGTGTGTGGTTTGGCACGTGATGTAATTTAAATATGTAATAAGTAGAAGAGTAAGAAGGTAGTTAAACTCAAAAATTGGTTAGAATTCTATTACAGTTGAAGCAGATAATTAAGAATTAAAGTAAGATCTTTACCTGTTTCTGTAGCCGGTGGGGTAGGCCTCTGTCTCCGCTTCGTTAAATACAAACAGAATAATGCTAGTAACGGATAATAACGAATTTTACTAAAATATATTCTCCTATTCCTTTATCTTTAATATAAAATTCCTTTATTTTTATATAATATCTATGTTTTTACGTTACCTATATCAATCCTAACGAAAATTCACTGATTTTACTGGAATGCAGAATACGTACTTATAATATAAAACGGAATGTAACACTGAAGAGAAATGTCACAAGTGATTCACTTGACCTACTGATTTTTCTTCCAGGACTATTTCTGCTTCCCCTTCCTTGACTAGTTACTTTTTTTAATAACGAATCAGTTTATTGGATATATACAACTTCGTTTTCATTGGTCGAGGAAGTTAATAAAGAGTTGTATATACTATTCGGGGATTAATTCCTGATAATTTTCCAATTTAGGAATTCTTTCTGAGTCCAATGGATTGGCGAACAAAATTATTGTTAAATAAATTATATTTTCCGAAAAGGATTAAATAGACGAAATTTCTAGGGTTTCCAGATTATTTGATCCTTATCAAAAATTCTTACGACAACAATGAGGCGCAGATCTAAAAAAATTTTCGTCGTTTGATGCTTTTGTTTTAACAATAAAGTTTCTCTTTAGTTACTTGACCATTGCCTTCGACGAGGAAAACGTTTCGAAAACGAAACGAGAGAAAAAAAAAATGAAAAAGATTTAGGATGTAAGAGTATATATTGAACATGTTCTTCGTAGATAGCTCGGTCAATTTCTAGAATGATCAGTTAATTTTGAACAATCTAATAAATATTTATCAATTTGTTGTTATTAGAATACGGGAAATTTTTTTAAATTATTGTAAATGAAACAAATTAAGAGAGAGAAAATATAAAAATGTCGGTAATATTTTTCAACTAATCCATGGAGCCTGTATACAAAGAGGACGATCGCTGTGTTATAAATGTGGCTACAATATTCACAATGAAAGGACGATTTCTATTGCCACTAGAGAACGCGTCAATTCGTTGGATCTGACTTGTTTTCTTTACCGTTAATGCAATCCACCACAACACAATATTTCACCATCTTAAACAAAAAATTCAATTACAATACACATTTGTAAAAAAATTAAGGCTTCGTGATTAAAACAACGAAGCTTCGTAATTAAAAGAAAAACATCAAATAGAACAATTAATTTCATTTGTTTATTTATAAAATTACACGTACTTAAATCAAACTTAAGAACATCACCGCTGCCCTCGTGGATAATTATCGTACTCTACATTCACTCATTTTCAACAACACAAATTCGACGCAAACGCGTATCTCGATTGTCCTCCTTGTATATAGCTCCGTTAATTAATCTTTAAAATGTGCCTCGAAAAGAAGTATAATATAACTTTAAAAACTGGTATGTGTAATTATGTACGCACGTAAGAAGTTATTCTTCTTTGGTGTACCAAAACAAAATATAACGATCCCAATAATATATCATATATCAAACCCATTTAATTGTCAAAGTGCATTATTAAAATAAAAGTATGTGCAATATACTTTGAAGAAAAATTATAATTTAATCATCGTATACCTTATTCCAATGTATTCGCGTAGAGAACGACATTGTTCGTTACATATTGCAGTAATACATCGTTTATATGTATCATAGTTCGCGTCAGACTCTACCGTTCAGAGAAATAGTCTCGCGCAAAATTCCGCATACCTAAAAAGCTAAAACAAAACATAAACAACATAACATTGTACGAAATATCAATATGATCAAACATTTCAAACAGTTTGTTATTTATTCAAAATATAAACATTTATTAAATTTAATTATTACAGATTTGATTTTGTTTATTATTATTTTAATGATGTTATATGCTTTTCTAAATTCAAAGAAATCTTTTACATTAGAATATTTCTACAAACACAGTTTGCGTCAATAATTCATTAACTCATTACATATTTCAAGGCTCATTACAAGGTTTTCAGTGTCGTAATAAAGAATACAAATTTTTACAATAATAGTACAAAGTTAGCAAGAGTAAAAACATAAAGTATACTGATATCTGAACAATCTTTTAACGAATACTGTTCGATTTTACATTTAAACTCAACAGTTTAATAACAGAAAGTAACAAAAGGTAGAAATTTAGAACCAAATATAAGTGTAAAATATCAATATGATCTAATATTTTAAACAGTTTGTTTATTATTCGAAATGTAAACATTTACTAAAGGTAACTGTTACAACTTTTCTTTTGTTTAATGTTATTCTAACGATGTTATATGTTTCTCTAAATTCAAAGAAATTTTATACATTAGAATACTTCTACAAATGTTATTTGCATCAATATACTTCACTAACTCATTACATATTTCTTATTTGTATATTATCAATGCTACTTAGTCTTATAAAATTAAAATTTCCTACTTAAAGTTAATTTCTAATTTAATCTGTATGTACATATATGTATATGATATAACAATCGTTTATTTTTATTGAAAAATCAATGTTATTCTGAAAATCCAATAACATTATAAATGTTCGTCTTACATTAGAAAAGTTTAGTGTCAAGGACAAAGATTTATGCTTACATTAGATAATCTAGATCCTAAATTAAAATATTGTACTTGTAAAATAATGTTATGAATATTTAATTATAATACGATTAATTATACAGCTTTTTTTAAATAAATTTTCTACTGATCAGCTAGACGTATATGTTGACTCAAACGAAGGCAATGTCTTTTAACATAATCAATGCATTAATTCGATTCATGTCTAATACTCCTTCTTCTAGCAAAATACATCATAATAATATGGCATTCATTGAAAGATTCTGTATAAATGATAATTTTCTAACAAATTTTTCATGAATGTCATCTTAAACGTTGGTTGCTTGATTTTTTAATCTTCTTTCTTCTTCTTCTAATTGATTTAGCAGTTTCAAATTTTTCTCTTCGGAACTTACATCTGTGGGCGGATTTCTTTCAGATTCCATTTTCATGGCTATTAGAACTGCTGCATGTACCTTTAAATTTGGAAAGGTATTTAACACTTCACGAATTTCCTGACATTTTAATCCTTCTTTGAAACGAGACAATAACTTCACATTTGCTTGAGGACCAAACATAATCTGATCATTTAAATTTTTGATGGCGAAAAAATAGTTTATTACTGATTCATCTGGAAACTGATCTCGAACTGATAAACGATACTTTACCGCGTGATATTTCCCATAGTTTGTTAAATTGCTCTCTAATAGAGATACGATCAAATCGTATGAAATATGGAAAGCGTTGACAGGTGTTACCAATGTTTTAATTGTGGCAAAAATTGAAGAATCGACTAGATTAAATATGATATAAGTTCTTTTAATATCATTTTCTATATTTAACTTATTTAATACATAATCCATCTTATTTAGCCATTCTAAAACATTTCCATCTGAAGGATCGTATTTATCTACATGACGAAGTATTTCTTTCAATTCTACATTGGTTTTATTCATTATTCCTAAAACAAACAAATCTTTTTATTTTTGCTCATTTACGTAAATAGAAAACTCGTCTAACATTCTTTCATTCATTTTTTTCTTTAACTTACACCAAATACGCAACACTTAACACTTTTGATAATATAGTTCAAAATGATATCTTTTTGTAGAATTGTCAATGTCTTATACTTTTTAATAGCTTATTTAAAATGTACCTATACGTGAAGGTTTTCAGTGTCGAAATGCAAAATACAAATTTTTACAATGAAAGTATATAAAGTCAATTAGAATAAAAACAAAAAATATAGTGATATCTTAACCGTATAACGAACACTGATCTATTCTATATTAAAATTCAACAATTTAATAACAGAAGGTTTCAATGTGTTGACATTAAGCATCAAACATATAATATATACATGATAATTAAATATTGTTTACTTCAACACTTCAATTACGTATTAGTTTATTATCCATCTGTATATGTAAATAGGCCAGTCGAAAAGACGCAAACTAGATCCTTTTCAGATGGAAGTTTAAAAATTTTGAAAAAAATTCAACGACGTTTAATCGAAACGTGCTAATTTTAATTAATTTTTTTAGTATGGACTGTTTCTAAAAAAAAGGTTTAAAGAGTAAGAAAATGGCTGTATCTTAGAATCTAGGCATTAAATCGAAAAAAGTTTTAAACAAAAGTTGTAGAGAATTGAAAAATACATAAAAAATGTTCTAAGGTGTATCTTCGTATTTGCAAAGATAAGCGAGAAATATTGATAAAACGTGATTGTAAGAATGGGGGACAAGCCCCGCCTCTTCGTCGGTTTTTACACGCAAGCGGGCTAGTTGCGTTATTTTGGGGTCTCTAGGTCGTGAATGCGAGTGCGAGTGAGAAAAGAAATGGATATTTCTCTCTTTCTATTTTTTCAGGCTGTAGCGAGTATTTTTCGGCTTGGCCGTCGAGTGTCGAGCGTTCTGTATATCTATATATATATCGGCGTATAAGCGCGGCATTTTTAAATCGAATCTTGATGCTTATATCACGCTGTTTTTTATTTATTGTCAAAAATATTTAACCTTGAATAAAAGAAAAACAATAATTCATTTTAACAAAAACTATTATTATTTAGTCAAGAGTAAAAATAATGAATTATTTTGTATCTCGACATAAAATTAATTTGTATAATTAATTGATATAAATTTTTTGCCTCACAAAAATTTATTTGTACATCAAATTGAATACGTATTCTTTTTAAGACGAAATTTTTAATTTAAAAAAATTTTTCCTATTAAATTATGTATTTTAGAAAATTATAAATTACAGATTTGTTGTTCCATAAAAATTTATTTGTGTATCAAATTAAATACATATTTGAAAAAGAAGAATTTTTATATCTACAGATAAAATTAATTCAAGATATACAGGAAAGGATATTCAAAAAACGTGGAATTTATTTTTTATTTAAACATAATTTTAATTCCTTTTTATTATGTTATAAGAAAACAGTAATGCAATTTAATTCAACTTCATAGTCATAAAAATTGTAAGAAAAAAATTAAATGTTTTGTCTAGTGGGGCGCGTCGATTATTAACGTTCGATTCTTTGTTGGGGAATTTTTTTTTTATAAGTTTTTCTATCCTTAAGTTATACAAATTCTTTTTACATTTCCTTAATATTTAATTATATACAGTAAAGAAAATTAAAATTATTACAAAAAAATTAGAAACAATAAATTTTACAACAAAATTACAATTACAGTTTGAATACAATTTTATATTTTTATCTTACATGAGAAACGTTTGGTATCAAGGACACACACAAATTATTTCACCCTCTTTATTATCATGTATCGTTTCAAGCACGTTGAAAAATAAATTCTCTTGTTATTTTTATTGTGTATTGTCTTATTTATAATTATTAATTATATTAACTGCATAATAATGTTGATTTCTTCATAAAATTATTAACGTTAGTCAAAAACAAAAAAAACATTCAAGAACACTATAATACAAATGCACTTTTTTTTTGTTAATTATATTTCTAATGCAATTGATATTAAATACTTTAGAAAAAAAGAAAGAGTAAAGAAAATTAATTAAGCTTACTTAACAATAACGAATACAAGAAGAATACTTCTAGAATACTTAAGAATACTTTTTTTGCTTTCTGTATTGCTCTGATAATAAAAAAAGAAAAACAAAAACCAATTTCAGAATTTGTAATTATTCTAGCCACACACACACACACACACACAAAAGCACACACAAGTGGAATTCTAACACTTAAATTTCTGAATAAGAGCTGCTTTCTTCATCAGTCTGTACTTATAAGTATACCATAACTAAACTGTGAATGTTTAAACAAATGCATATTTTTAATGCAAAAAGATAAAGATTTGGAGCATGAATAAAAATAAAAAAAAAAAACTGATGAGTGTACTTATGTTCACACGTAAGAAGTTGTAATTCTTTGGCATTCCAAAAAAAATATAACCTCCATAACCTCAAAACTAACTTCAAAAAAACATCAAAAAAACTTCAATTATCCTGCGTGCCAATATAATACCCTACATTTGTCGAAAAGACGATAAAATGATAAAATAAAATTAGGATATTAAATACTATTGATAAAGATTTAATTAATAAATATAATCTAATTTATTTATTTATACATGAGGAAGCAGAAGTGTGTTGATTATTCGAGTTTTCAACTAAGCGAGGGCATTTATTTTAACAAAAACCTACTAGGAAAAGGCTAGAATTTTTTATTATTTTTGCCAACGTAATACATTCAAATTAATTGTAAAATAATAAATGTAAACGGAAATTACTTTTTATAGCATAATTATATTCAATTATCATATATCAATTTAGTAAAATTATATACTAATTATCACTAGTTTTTATTTTTATTCTGAGTAAATACGTGTCTGTATTATTTAAATAAATTACCTTTAATAAATACTGCTACTTCACCACTATTTGGAAAAGATCTCAATTTGTATGTCTAATTCATATTAAAATTGGAGGATTATTTTCGATGATTATTGTATTCATTGTTGCTGTAATAAGAGAATGATCAGAAGAAACATAAGGATCGGTAAATATTATAAGAAAAAAAAACAACATCCAATGTTTTTTTAAATGCGTCATTTTTATTATACATTTTGTTACAAAATTCTTAATTCCATAATCAAATTTGAAGATTACTTTCCAATTATCTAATACCCAATTCTCTGTCATTTTATACTTAATGTCTTAATAATTAGGAACTTTCAAAGTTTTCAGAAATTATTCTTCTGACATAACTGAGATATATAATTACAAGTTCTATGTTTAATTTCGTTTAAAAAACTAATATTTAGTTTACCAATAATAGCTTTAAGACGGAAAAATCAAAAGGGCGAGTCGTTAGCTCCCATTTAAGATTCTTGTTTGATCTTCTTGTTTATATAAAAGAAGATTATAAAAAATTAGAAGCTAGACTAAATTAAACTCTTAACATATTGCATGTTTCACCTATTTTATCTTTCATATTGCAACTTGTTTATAGATTTGTGACATGGTCATATTTACAAATGTTTCTTTTACAATCAGTCAATACCTTGGTAAATACTTTTTCATGACCAAAACAATAAATTCTGCCATTTGAAAGAACTAAACGGTGTTGCCTTATCTGTCAGTCATTAAATATATATCAAAAATAAATTGTGGTTTTTTCAAGGAAAAGATTACTATTATTAAAATTATTTTTTTCTAATAACAATTACCATTCTTCGTTTTCCCTTTAAAAATGTTAATTATAATTAACAAATTTATTCAATATGTTCTAAACATAATTCTTTAGGCGTATAATTTTAGGACGAAAACTTTGAACTTTTTCAATAACGTGTACAATAACTGTTTACAAATAAAAACACAATTTTTTCATTCGTTGCATTTTCCTTTAACAAAGAATAGCTTGTTCTTTAAGCCACAAATAATTTGGTGTAACATAGACCAAGGATCAGTTTCCCTGGTTTTTATTACATCTTGTATTCGTGTGTGTAGAAGATGTTTATAATAAAATATAATATCTTTAAATTATAGGTCATAATTTTCTTAAAACATTGACAATTTAAAAATGTTCTGAATTATATTTCACATATATTCTATTTTAATTGTTTATAGTTTGAGCATATGTTGATCATAGAAGCCATTTTATTTATTTTGCAAATTATTTGTGTTCTTTGTGAATTCAATTGCCCTTGCTACCATATCGTCGAATGTTAATAATAGAGTTTATATCAAATATCTACGTATTTCAGAATCGTGAATTCCACTTAAGAATTTTTTTCGCAATTTTTGATCGTTTTTATTAGCATAACAGCATCTATCAAATATTTTCCGTAAACTATTAGTATATTTTTCTATCTTTTCATGTTCATATTTATTTCGACATGTGAAACGTTTTCTGTGCGAATCAGTTTCATGGGAACCAGTAAAATAACGAAGGTAACGGTTTATTGTATCTTCGTATAAAAGGTCGGTGAAGTTGACAGAAGATGAACATTTCTTGATATCAGCATAGATAGTATGATCCAACATTTCTTTGACAAATCAAACCATTTTATTATTTGGTATATAAAGACTATCCGCTATATACTCAAATTTATTTACCCATTTATCAAATTTATCTTCTTTTATTATTTTGAAAATGTCTTTCTTAGTAAAAGGTGTATTTAGCTAAGTTAATACTTGAAAATGTTCTACACATTGACTGGCCAATTGTACCATTTGAGTGAACTTTAAACCAAAATGTTTTTTTAATTCAGTTTTTGTTTTATCGCAACGAATTCCATTTAAAAATTGTTCGCATAATATTTCTTCTTGGTTAACATTATACCAACACTTATAATATAATTTACTTAAATTGTCAGCATATTTCTTTATCGTTTCATTTTCATATTGATGTCGACACATAAAACGATTTCTGTGTAAATATTGTTCATCCGATGAAGAAAAATAACGAAGATAACGATACGCTATCTCTTCGTATAAAAGTACAGAAAAGTCAACGGAAGGATAATTATTCTTAACACTCGTGTGTACTTCCTTATCAACCATTCTATTGAAGAATTTGGGCATTTTAAATTTTGGTACGCCGATATAATCTGCAACGAACTCAAATTTATTTAACCATACGTAGAAAAGATCTGCTTCCTTTGACTTGTAAATATGAATCATAGGACGAGCTGCGTTTATATATTTATGCATTTCATCGGTTTTTGGATAATCGACGGAGAATTGAACCATTTCATTGAACGATAAGCAACAGAGTCCTTTTAATAGATTTCTTAAATCATCATCGAGCATTCCATTAATGAATCTGTCGCATAATAATTTTTCTCCTAGGGGACCTCCATAGTAGCACTTATCGTATATATTACGTAATCTATTAGCATAATTTTCTATCGTTTCTTCTTCATACTGATCTCGACAGATAAATCGATTTTTGTATGTATTCGTTTTATCATTAGTAGCAAAATAACGAAGGTAATAGTCTATTATCTGTTCGTATGTAAGTTCAGAGAAATTGACAGTCAAGAATTTCGTCTTAACACTCGTATGGACATTTTGATCAACCATATTATTAAAGAATTCGACCATTTTCTTATTTGGTAACCTGACAAGATCTGCTACATACTCTAATTTATTTAACCATAAATAAAATACATCTTCCTCATTTTGATTGTAAATATTAATCATTGTAAGTGCTGGTGGGAGATAATTAGTTATTCGATTAATTCTTTCAAATTTCAATGCCATTGCTAACATATTGCTTATTCGTAAACCTTCGAAATTTTTTAAATCAGTTCTTATTTCATTGTCGCGTAATCCATTAACAAACTTTTGGCTTAATACTTTTTCTTTGGGATTTTCAAAATAACACTTACTCCATATTTTCTGTAAATTATCGGCATAGTCTTCTATCTTCTCATCTTCATATTGATTGCGACGAAAAAACCGTTCTCCGTGTAAATTATTTTCATTAGGAGAAAAATAATGAAGGTAATAGAAAGATATCTCTAAGTATGAGTGTTTTGAGAATTCGTCTAAATCATAAGTATTCTTTATATCCGTGTGAATATCATTGTCCACCATTTCTTTGAAGATTATTAAAATTTTGTCATCTGGTACCTTGAGAATACCTGTTACATATTCGAATCTATTGAACCAATCACAAAACATACCTTCGATTTCCCTAGTGTAAATACGAATCATTAAATGAATATGATCTAGATAATACGTTGTACAATTTTCTTTTGCAAATGCAACAGCTTTTTCTACCATTTCATCGAAACATATGCCACGAATTTGTAATAAATAATTTCTAAGATCAGTTTCGCGTATTCCTTTAATGAATTGATAGCATAATTTTTCTTCTTCGTTAATTGAATAGGAACATTTATTATAAATTTTTCGTAAATTATTAGCATATTTTTCTAACGGCTCTCTTCTGTATTGTTCTCTCGCAAAAAAACATTCCTTGTTTAAATCTACTTCTTCGCTATTATCAAAATAACGGTGATAAAGCTGTACTGTCTCCTCGTATGAAATTTGAAAAAAGTTCACAGAATGATAATTATTTTCAATCATTATTCGAGTATTTTTATCTATCATGTTATTGAAAAATTTAAGCATTATATTATCTGGTACCCCGATAACATCTGCTGTATATTCAAATTCATTTATCCACTTAAGAAACGTCTCTTCTTCGTCTGGACTGTACGGTAATATCATTGCAAGAGCTTTACACAAATAATAAGTAATTTGATCGTCTTCGTTTAATGAATTCTCGTTGTCCATTTTTTTAGTAATAGAAAACCTTTTTTATTGCTTATTAAATGTGAATAGTTAATCTTTTCAAATTTACTTGTTCTGACTTTTATTCCGATTTTACCAATATCCGAAATACACTTTTCGTAAAGAATATGGACAAAATTATTTTTTCGAAAACGTATACGTTTTTAGTTTTCTATTATATTTTAATACAGTAATATTTATGAATAATATATATAGATTTTTCTTTTTCGTAATGTGTATTGAAAATTATTTAGAAAGCAAAATAACTATCAAATTAATGAGAACAAACGTACAAGAATGTTAAACGAATATCTTAACAGTTGAACGTATGCTTAACGACTCGCTATTTAAATCTTACTGCTTTTGAATTCGATAAGAACGGGGAATTTATTCAGCGTCCTATATTAGTCTTTGGTACAGTAAATAATGAAACTGTCAATGATTATAATATTCAATTCAACAAATTACAAGTCAAAACGGAAAATCTAATCAAACAAGTTTTCCCTTCCTTTTGCTTTTTGCGTTATCATTTATACGTATTCCCAAATATTATGTTTTAAATCTTTCTTCAATGAACATTAATTTCGTTCAAAACGAAATGTGATAGAGGGAGATGATTAGTATTTATAAGCCACGAAAGTACAAGCTGGAATATATATATTAATTATATAATTGTATTAAGTTATAAATTATATAAGTATTGTAAGTTATAAAGTATATAATACGTACTTGTCGGCTATCTTCGATTTGTCAGTTGTCCTCGTCTTGTTAGCTACCTTTGGCTAGGTATGGCTACGATCGAGTTTTCGGCTACACTCGAATTTCGGTTGCGTTCGACTTTGTTACTTTCGACTTGTTCTGGTGGCCTTTTCCTAGTAGGTTTTATTTAAAATTAATACTCTCGCTTAGTTGAAAACCCAAAAAATCGGCACATAAAAAAATTGGCACATATTTAATTTATTTTAATAATATCTTTATTAATTAGATTTATTTTAATCAATTCGCCATTTCCAGTAACGTTTTTCTCGACACTTCCCGACCATTTCCGGCAGATTATTCTTTTACTTCCGGATCGGGAGTGTTCAGGAGATTTCGGTACGACGAAATGTTAGGTTATAGACTCCAATGCTGCCATCTAGCTAACAGAACACGTGCGTTCCCGACCACATGGTCGCTTTCATACTACAATAAATTATTATACACTCGAATTCATATTATCACACAACGCGAAAAATAAAGAATAACATTTCATCTGTTTTTTTCTAGAAATAACGATGCAAACATTTCTAATACTAATCCCTCCTCAATATTCGCGTCTTAAGTTTTTTTTCGTTCATACGGAACAGAAAACACTATTTCTCTGTTCACTCACGAATTTTCTCTCACTTTCATAAATGTATAATAATAAATCTAAATATTCGATTTTTCACCGACGTATTTGGTGTGTGTTAACATTTCACCGTGTGAATCTTGTAATTGTCTAATTTCGGTTTTTCACGATACATATACATTAATATATAATTTTATGTGTGTTATGTAGTTAATGTTGAGAATTCGAATAAGTCTGAAAATTTTTGGTCAAGCTGCGTAGCTTTTATTAGAGAATGACCTAAATAATTCTGTGTGTGTGGTTTGGCACGTGATGTAATTTAAATATGTAATAAGTAGAAGAGTAAGAAGGTAGTTAAACTCAAAAATTGGTTAGAATTCTATTACAGTTGAATCAGATAATTAAGAATTAAAGTAAGATCTTTACCTGTTTCTGTAGCCGGTGGGGTAGGCCTCTGTCTCTGCTTCGTTAAATACAAACAGAATAATGCTAGTAACGGATAATAACGAATTTTACTAAAATATATTCTCCTATTCCTTTATCTTTAATATAAAAATCCTTTATTTTTATATAATATTTATGTTTTTAAGTTAACTATATCAATCCTAACGAAAATTCACTGATTTTACTGGAATGCAGAATACGTACTTATAATATAAAACGGACTGTAACATTCAAGAGCAAAAATTCAACTGATTCGCTTGATTCACCGATTTTTCTTCCAGGCCTATTTCTGCTCCCCCTTCCTTGACTAGTTACCTTTTTTAATAACGAATCAGTTTGTAGGATATATAAAACTTAGTTTTTTATTAGATAGTTACATTGACGAATACGAGGCTCATTGGTCTAGGAAGTTAATAGAGTTTTATTTACTTTTACTGTATTTTGTAGCACACTACAGGACCAAATTCCGAAAATGAAGGATGCACATTATAATGTAGTTTAATTTTTTTTTGAAAATTTTTATTTAAAAATTTTCAGGGCCGCTGAATATAAATTTTATAATAATTTTTTGGAAAAAAAAACAGCAGACGAAAATTTACTATTAATTATTAAAAATTGATTTAATCCTTCTTAAATTTATCCGATATTTTTTATTGAAGAAACAAGATCGCGAGATAAAAATAGTAGACATTTTCAATAAAACATAATTAAATTCTATCAAATTTACTTATATAAAGTTTTGTGGGGTCACTGATTATGAATTTCTAATATCGTATTTTATATTATAATATATCAATAAAATATTTTCAATTTAAATTATGATATAACAATTTCATATTTTTTTTTATTTTCCTATTGATTGACAATGAATTTAAAGTTGATCGAAGAAAGTTTTAAAATATCATATTTGGGAATACGTATAAATGATAACGCAAAAAGCAAAAGGGAGGGAAAACTTGTTTGATTAGATTTTCCGTTTTGACTTGTTATTTGTTGAATTGTTTATTATGATCATTGTCCGTTTTTATATTTATTGTACCAAAGACTAATGTAGGACGCTGAATAAATCACTCTTATCTAATTCAAAAGCAGTAAGATTTAAATAGCGAGTCGTTAAGCATACGTTAAACTGTTAAGATATTCGTTTAACATTCCTGTACCTTTGTTCTTATTAATTTTATAGTTATTTTGCTTTCTAAACAATTTTCAATATACATTATGACAAAGAAAAATCTATATATATTATTCATAAATACAAGTGTATTAAAATATAATAGAAAATTAAAAACGTATACGTAATCGAAAAAATAATTTTGTCCAATTACTTTACGAAAAGTGTATTCCGGATATTGGTAAAATTGGAATAAAAGTCAGAACAAGTAAATTTGAAAAGATTAACTATTTACATTTAATAAGCAATAAAAAGGGTTTCCTAATACTAAAATAATGAACAACGAGGATTCATTAAACGAAAACGATCAAATTACTTATTATTCGTGTAAAGCTCTCGCAATGATATTACCGTACAGTCCAGACGAAGAAGAGATGTTTCTTCAGTGGATAAATAAATTTGAATATATAGCAGATGTTATCGAGGTACCAGATAATAAAATGCTTAAATTTTTCAATAACATGATAGATAAAAATACTCGAATAATGATTGAAAATAATTATTATTATGTTAACTTTTTTCAAATTTCATACGAGGATACAATACAGCTTTATCATCGTTATTTTGATAACAACATAAAAACAAATTTAAACGATGAACGTTTTTTTACTAGAGAACAATATAGCAGAGAGCCGTTAGAAAAATATGCTATTAATTTACGAAAAATTTATGATAAATGTTCCTATTCAATTGGCAAAGAAGACAAATTATGCGATCAATTCATTAAAGGAATACGCGAAACTGATCTGAGAAATTATTTATTACAAATTCGTGGCTTACGTTTCCAAGAAATGGTAGAAAAAGCCGTTGCATTTGCAAAAGAAAATTTTATAACGTATTATCTAGATTATGTTCATTTAGTGATTCGTATTTACACTAGGGAAATGAATTGTATATTTTGTGATTGGTTCAATAGATTCGAATATGTAACAAGTATTTTTGAGATACCAGATGACAAAATTTTAATAATCTTCAAGAAAATGGTGGACAATGATATTCACATGGATATCAAGAAAACTTTTTATTTAGTCGAATTCTCAAAACTATCATACATAGAGACAATCAACTATTACCTTCATTATTTTTCTCCACCTAATGAATATAATTTACACGGAGAACGGTTTTTGCGTCGCAATCAATATGAAGATGAGAATATAGAAGACTATGCCGATAATTTACAGAAAATATGGAGTAAGTGTTTTTTTGAAAATTCCAAAGAAAAAATATTATGCGAAAAGTTTGTTAATGGATTACGCGACGATGAAATAAGAACTGATTTAAAAAATTTTGATGGTTTACGAATGAGCAATATGTTAGTAATGGCACTGAAATTTGAAAGAATTAATCGAATAACTACTTATATCCAACCAGCACTTACAATGATTAATTTTTACAATCAAAATAAGGAAGATGTATTTTATGAATGGTTAAATAAATTTGAGTATGTAGCAGATTTTGTCAAGGTACCAAATAAGAAAATGGTCGAATTCTTTAATAATATGGTTGATCAAGATGTTCATACGAGTGTCAAGACGAAATTCTGGACTGTCAATTTCTCTAAACTTACATACGAACAGATAATAGACTATTACCTTCGTTATTTTGCTACTGACGATGAAACGAATTTATACAGAAATCGATTTATCTGTCGAAATCAATATGAAGAAGAAACGATAGAAAATTATGCTAATAGATTACGTAAAATATACAATATGTGCGGCTATGAAAGTAACCCAGAAGAAAGATTATTATGCGAAAGATTCATTAATGGAATACTCGATGATGATGTAAGAGATCCATTAAAAGGACTTTCTTGCTTGTCGTTCGATGAAATGGTTCAATTTGCCGTCGATTATCCACAAACCGATGAAATGCATTATCATTTAAATGCAGCTCGTCCTATGATTCATATTTACAAGTCAAAGGAAGCAGATCTTTTCTACGTATGGTTAAATAAATTTGAGTTCGTTGCAGATTATATCGGCGTACCAAAATTTAAAATGCCCAAATTCTTCAATAAAATGGTCGATCATGAAGTACACACGAGTGTCAAGAATAATTATCCTTCCGTTGACTTTTCTGTACTTTTATACGAAGAGATAGCGTATCGTTATCTTCGTTATTTGTCTTCATCGAAAGAAATTTATTTACACAGAACTCGTTTTATGTGTCGACATCAATATGAAAATGAAACGATAATGAAATATGCTGACAATTTACGTAAATTATATTATAAGTGTTGGTATGAAAGTAACCATGAAGAAATACTATGCGAACAATTTTTGAATGGAATTCGTTGTGATAAAACAAAAACTGAATTAAAAAAACATTCTGGTTTATCCTTCACTGAAATTGTACAATTGGCCAGTCAATGTGTAGAACATTTAATAGAAACAGAAAAAAACACAGAATCAGAAAAAAATTCTTAAGTAAAATACGTAGATATTTGATATAAACTCTATTATTAACATTCGACGATATGGTAGCCAAGGGCAATTGAATTCACAAAGAACACAAATAATTTGCAAAATAAATAAAATGGCTTCTATGATCAACATATGCTCAAACTATAAACAATTAAAATAGAATATATGTGAAATATAATTCAGAACATTTTTAAATTGTCAATGTTTTAAGAAAATTATGACCTATAATTTATAGATATTAAATTATATTATAAACATCTCCTACACACACGAATACAACAAGTAATTAAAACCAGGGAAACTGATTCTTGATCTATGTTACACTAAATTATTTGCGGCCTAAACTACACGTTATTCTTTGTTAAAGGAAAATGCAACGAATGAAAAAATTTTGTTTTCATTTGTAAACAGTTATTGTGCATGTTATTGAGAAAGTTCAAAGTTTTAGTCCTAAAATTATACATCTAAAGAATTATATTTAGAGCATATAGAAAAAAATTTGTTATTAACAATTGACATGTTTGAAGGGAAAATGATGAATTGTAAATTTTATTATAAAAAATTATTATTAATAAGTGTAATATTTTCCTTGATAAAATCACAATTTATTTTTGATATATATTTAATGACTGACAGATAAGGCAACACCGTTTAGTTCTTTCAAATGGCAGAATTTATTGTTTTGGTCATGAAAAAGTATTTACCAAGGTATTGACTGATTGTAAAAGAAACATTTGTAAATATGACTGTTTCACAAATCTATAAACAAGTTGCAATATGAGAGATAAAATAGGTGAAACATACAATGTTTTAAGAGTTTACTTTAGTCTAGCTTTTAATTTTTTATAATCTTTTTATACTAATAAGAAGATCTCACACAAAAAAGAATTTAAAATGGGAGCTAACGACTCGGCTTTAGACTTTTTACCTAAAAGCTATCATTAATAAGCAAAATATTAGTTTTTTAAATCAATTTATACACAGAACTTGTAATTATTTATTATACATTACTTGTATTTATTATATCAAAAGAATAATTCCTGATAACCCTGAAAATGTTTAATGATTAGGACATTTAGTATAAAATTAAAGAGAACTAGATATTAAATAATTAGAAAGTAATCTTCAAATTTGATTATGGAATTAAGAATATTGTAACAAAATGCATAATAAAAATAATGTATTTAAAAAAACATTGGATGTTGTTTTTTTTTCTTATAATGTTTACTGAACCCTATGTATCTTCTGATCATTCTCTTTTATTACAGCAACAATGAATACAATAATCATCGAAAATAATCCTCCAATTTCAATATGAATTAGACATACAAATTGAAATCTGTTCCAAATAGTGATGAAGTAGCAGTAATTATTAAAGATAATTTATTTAAATAATACAGACGCGTATTCACACAAAATGAAAACAAAAAGTAGTGACAATAAGTATATAATTTAAAAAATTGGTATACAATAATTGAATATAATTATGCTATAAAAATATACCCCTTTACACTTATTTTACAATTAATTTGAATGTATCACGTTGGCAAAAGTAACTAAACATTCTAGCCTTGAATTAATTGTGTATTCCTCTAATAAAATAAAAATATACACTTAAATAATTAAATTATATTCTTTTTTTGTTATAGTAATATATTTCTTTTAATAACTCAAAGTTAATTTAACCTTTCGTTTCAAGTTTCTGGTTAGTAGACCTTCAAGGAACTTAACGTTCATCAAAGAAAAATATAACAAATAATATTTGAGCATACGCATAAATAAAAACAGTAGAAGCATAAGGAAAGAAAACTTATACAGTATTTTCTATGTATCTTTTGACTTTTAATCAATTAGAATCCCTGAAATACGACATTGTCATAATTGAAATGAAACTGTGAACTTTGTTAAAATTTAAATTTGCAATATTCAAGAATTGTTTATTATGCTTATTGTTTGTTTTATTATTATCTTCGCCAAAGACTTATGTAGGACACTGAATAAATTCCCCACTCTAATCTAATTCAAATACAATAAGGTTTAAATAGTAAGTCGTTAAGCGTTCGTTGAAATATTAAGATATTCATTGAATTTTTGTACGTTTATTCTCACATTAATTTTATTATTATCTTTTAAAAATGTTAATAATAATTACAATTATTGGATTCATTACTTACATCTAAATGTCTTTCAAGAAAATAATAGAAAATATAAAAAGAGGATATGGGTTACTAAAAAAAAAAGATTCTTTCAAATTACTTCATGAGAAAGTTTATTACAATAATTGATAAAAGCAAAACAGAAATCCAGACATAGAACATTCATAAGAAAATATCTATTTAAGTGGAATAAGTGATAATAAGTGGTTGTTTCATTTTGAATATAATGAACAACGAAGATTCATTACGAAAAGTTAATCCAATAACTTATTATTTAAATAAAGCATTATCAATGATAAATATTTACAAGCCACATCAAAAGGAAATTTTTTATGAGTGGTTAAATAAATTTGAATACGTAGCAGATATTGTTGGTGTACCAAATGACAAAATGATTGAATTCTTCGAGGAAATGGTGGATAATGATTTCCATAAGACCGTTAGGCAGAGTTTTTTTTCAGTCAACTTCCTTAAACTTGGATACACACAAATAATAAACAATTATCTTCTCTATTTCGCCAATTCTTATGAAATTGATTTAAACAGGACACGTCTTTTTTGTCGTAGACAATATGAAAAAGAAACGATTAAAAAATATGCAAATAGTTTAAGAAGAATATCTAATAGTTGTTATTGTACAAAGGGTATAGAAAAAGAATTATGCAAACAATTCATTATTGGAATACGCGATGATGACATAAGAAATCATTTAATTGAAATTCCTGGTTTATCATTCGTTGAAACGGTAAAAAGGGCCATTGAATTTGAGGAAAATAATCAAATAAACACTTATCTGAATGAAGCACTTACAATGATTAATAYTTACAATATAGAAAGGGAAGGTACGTTTCATCTGTGGTTCAATAAATTTGAATATGTTGCAGATTTTGTGGGAGTACCAAATAAGACAATRGTTAAATTCTTCAAAGGAATGATTGATGATGAAATTCACATTAAAGTAAAAAAGATTTATCCCTTTATCAATTTCTCATTATATTCATACGAAGAAATAATAAGCTACTACATTCGTTGTTTTGATTCTGCTTATGAAATATCTTTTCACAGAAAACGTTTTTATAATCGAAATCAATATGAAAAAGAGCCTATAGCAAAATATGCAGATAGCTTAAGAAATATACTTAATAAATGTTTTTATACAAATAATACAGAAGATATATTTTGGAAACAATTTATTATTGGTATCAGAAACGACGATGTAAGAATTCAATTAAATAAAACACCACATTTAACATACGCTAAAACTATAAGAAAGGCAATTGAATTTGAAGAAATGAATGAAATGACTCATTATTTAAATCAAGCTCTTACAATAATTAATATTTACAATCCAAAAAAGGAAGATATATTTTGTGAATGGTTAAATAAATTCGAGTATGTAGTAGATTTTGTCGGTGTACCGAATGATAAAATGATTAAATTCTTTAATTCAATGATAGAAAATGATGTACGTGAGGGTGTCATACAAACTTTTCCCTGTGTAAATTTCTCTGAACTTTCCTACGAAGAGATAACAAATTATTATCATCATTTTTTTTCTCCTTCCTATAATAGTGATTTAAATACTATACGTTTTATGTATAGAAATCAGTACGAACAGGAAACGATAGAGAAATATGCTGATTGTTTAAAAAAAATATATAATAAGTGCTTTAATTCGAATCGTCAAGAAGAATTATTATGTGGAAAATTTCTTAATGGAATCCGGGATGATGTTGTAAGAAAACAATTATGTAAAACTACTTGCATGTCGTTCGATAAATTAGTTAATATTGCTATTCAATTTGAAAATCAAAATCTAATAACTAATTATTTAAATCCTGCTTTATTAATGATTAATATTTACAATCCAGAGAAGGATGGTTTGTTTTATGTTTGGTTAAATAAATTTGAATTTGTAGCAGATTTTATCAAAGTACCAGATCATTTAATGGTTAGATTCTTCAATAAAATGGTAGACGATGATGTACATTTGACAGTAAAGAGGGTTTACGCATGTGTCAACTTTTCAGTACTTACATACGACGATATAATAAACCATTACCTTCGTTTTTTTGATTTATCAAATGTAACTGACCTACACAAAAGTCGACTTATTTGTCGTAATCAGTATGAACAAGAAACCATAATGAAGTATGCTGAAAACTTACGAAAAATATATGATAAGTGTAGCGATAAAAATCGCCATGAAGAAATAATATGCGAACAATTTATTAAAGGAATACGCAATAACGATATTAAAACTGAATTAAATAATATTACTGGCATAACATTCGACGAAATAGTTCAATTTGCTGTTGAATTAGATAATCGTTATTTTATTACTAATTATATTAATCCCGCTCTTTCAATGGTTAATATTTACAATCCAACGAGAGAAGGTATGTTTTATTCGTGGTTAAATAAATTTGAATACGTGGCAGATATTATCAACGTACCAAATGATAAAATGGTTGAATTCTTTANATTTCTCATTATATTCATACGAAGAAATAATAAGCTACTACATTCGTTGTTTTGATTCTGCTTATGAAATATCTTTTCACAGAAAACGTTTTTATAATCGAAATCAATATGAAAAAGAGCCTATAGCAAAATATGCAGATAGCTTAAGAAATATACTTAATAAATGTTTTTATACAAATAATACAGAAGATATATTTTGGAAACAATTTATTATTGGTATCAGAAACGACGATGTAAGAATTCAATTAAATAAAACACCACATTTAACATACGCTAAAACTATAAGAAAGGCAATTGAATTTGAAGAAATGAATGAAATGACTCATTATATAAATCAAGCTCTTACAATAACTAATATGTACAATTCAAAAAAGGAAAATATATTTTATGAATGGTTAAATAAATTCGAGTATGTAGTAGAATTTGTCGGTGTACCAAATGATAAAATGATTAAATTTTTTAATTCAATGATAGAAGATGATGTACGTACGGGTGTCATGCAAACGTTTCCCTGTGTAAATTTCTCTAAACTTTCTTACGAAGAGATAATAAATTATTATCATCATTTTTTTTCTCCTTCCTATAATAGTGATTTAAATACTATACGTTTTATGTATAGAAATCAGTACAAACTGGAAACGATAGAGAAATATGCTGATTGTTTAAAAAAAATATATGATAAGTGCTTTAATTCGAACCGTCAAAAAGAAATATTATGCGGAAAATTTCTTCATGGAATCCAGGATGCTGTTGTAAGAAAACAATTATGTAAAACTACTTGCATGTCGTTCGATAAATTAGTTAAAATTGCTATTCAACTTGAAAATCATAATCTAATAACTAATTATATAAATCCTGCTTTATTAATGATTAATATTTACAATCCAGAGAAGGAAGGTTTGTTTTATGTTTGGTTAAATAAATTTGAATTTGTAGCAAATTTTGTCAAAGTACCAGATCATTTAATGGTTAGATTCTTCAATAAAATGGTAGACGATGATATACATTTGACAGTAAAGGGGGTTTACACATGTGTTAACTTTTCAGTATTTACATACGACGAGATAATTAACCATTACCTTCGTTTTTTTGTTTTATCAAATGTAACTGACCTACACAAAAGTCGACTTATTTGTCGAAATCAGTATGAACAAGAAACTATAATGAAATATGCTGAAAATTTACGAAAAATATATGATAAGTGTAGCGATGAAAATCGCCATGAAGAAATAATATGCGAACAATTTATTAAAGGAATACGCAATAACGATATTAAAACTGAATTAAATAAAATTACTGGCATAAAATTCGAAGAAATGGTAAAATTTGCTATTCAATTTGATAATCGTAATTTTATTACTAATTATATTAATCCCGCTCTATCAATGGTTCATATTTACAATCCAACGAGAGAAGGTATGTTTTATTCGTGGTTAAATAAATTTGAATACGTGGCAGATATTATCAACGTACCAAATGATAAAATGGTTGAATTCTTTATTAAAATGGTTAATAATGATATAAATTTGGCTGTAAAAAGTATTCATCCTGGTGTCAACTTTTCTGTACTTTCATACGATGAAATAGTAAATCATTACCTTAGTTTGTTTGCTTTGTCAAATTTCAATGACTTACACGAAAGACGACTTGTGTGTCGAATACGATATGAACAAGAAACGATAGAAAAATATGCTGAAAGTTTACGGAAACTATACAATAAGTGTAGTTATACAAATCTTTCGGAAAAAATAATATGCGAACAATTTATTAAAGGAATACGCAATGACGATATCAAAACTGAATTAATGAAAACTCCTGACATATCATTCGACAAAATGGTTACATTTGCTATTCAATTTGAAAATCGTAATTTTATTAATAAATATATTAATCCAGCTCTTAAAATGATTCATAAATACGATCCATCAAATGGAGGTATTTTTTATAATTGGTTCAATAAATTTGAATATGTAGCAGATACTTTGGGCGTACCGGATAATCAAATGATGGAATTCTTCACAAAAATGATAGATAATGATTTACATACGCGTATTAAGAATACTTATCCTTCTATCAATTTCACAAAACTTTCGTATAAAGAGACAATAAATCAATATCTTCGTTTTTTTAATTCTTTCAACATAAATGATTTACACGTAAAACGCTTAATGTGTCGTGAACAATACGAACAAGAAACAATTGAGAAATATGCTAATAATTTACAAAAAATATATAAWATGTGCAATTCTACTAATCGACAGGAAATAAATTTACGCAATTTATTTATTAAAGGAATAAACAACGATGAAATAAGAACTTTGTTAAATACATTGCCCGTGGTACCATTCGATGAAACGGTCAGAAGGGCAATTGTATTTAAAAAACAACTAAATTTATCGCAAAAATAATTATAGCGCCTAAATAAAGTAAAAATACTCTTCAATWAATAACAATTGAATTAGAATAAGTTGATTGCAAATCAATGTAATTTTTAATSTTTTATAATTCGCGAAGAGATAATCAACTAATTAAATATTATTTTTTTTACATTTTCTACGAGAAAAATAAGTATTYTAATCTATTAATGTTTTTGCATCAACTATTTGGGAACAAAGAAGTTCCTCTCTTACAATATTAATTTAATCCATGTTAAAAGGAAAAATAAAAAAAACTATTGTGTTTCTGTCTTTAAACAATATTGCTGCAAGTTTCCGAAAAAGTTCAACGAGTTTATTTTTAGATCTGACACGATTAACCAGTTAAGTGTGTTTGACGACTATATCCGTCATGAAAGAATGGCAGAATTTTGTGTTTTGACGGCTATATTCATCATGCGTAAAATTTTGATACAATTTGATATTTAAATTGTTATTCTGGCGATAACTAAATTTTATTCGTAAATATTAATACGTTTAGAATGTTTAGGGGTCAGGACGAAATGAAATAAACAAATAAAAATTGTGGATAATTTGAGTTGGACACTAGATCTTTTATTATCCCGATTTTCATCTTGACGTGTCATACTAAAAAAAACAAAGTATATTGGATTCTCCATCTGCGATGATGTCCGCGATGTCTAATCAAGGAAAAAAAAAATTTTGTTTGTTTGTTTGTTTGTTAAAAATTTGATTTTTTTTTAAGTTTTTCGTTAATTATGTGTAAATATAGCTTTACCTAGATCCATTGTTTAAATATTACTTATAAATTCATTCATTTTCTAAAATATAGTCGTCTTTTTGACCGAATATTTCAACAGCGCCACTTACTCTGTGTTTGACGACTATATCCGCCATCGCTTGATTATCGTGACGCACACTAGGGCGCACTTTGCAAAATAATCGACACAGTTAACTGGTTAAGAAAATAATTTAATATTTAAGACATAAAAGTTCGTTTACGAATGATAAACTTTTATAAAAATTAGATGTAAACAAAAAGTGACAATTGTTTTTTTAAACATTATTGTAATTTATTTCCATTTTTTGTCTAAATAAAAACACAATTTATTGATGATATTTACTTAAAGACTGATTATGAGTAAACACATGAAACTATTTCATTTCTACAAATGTATGTACGCAAATTCATCCAACATGGGACTGGTACCACAAATCTTTTGCTTTGTAATGAACTGCTCTTATAAATTGAATTATCCAGAGTTATCTGCTAAATCCTYACACGAATACTTATTAAAATATTTGACTTTAAGTTTGATCTTAACACTTGTTTGGTTAGTCTTTTTYTGTTTCGATTTTCGGTTTTTAGTTTAAACAAAGATATAAAAGTACGATATTGTCTTAATGGTAATATATAACAGTTAAATATCTTTATTTTTCCGAATTTACAATAATATTTAACATGTAATACTTGTTTATACGCATGAATGTGAACGGAAGAAACATGAGTATGAGAAAATTGTTCTTTTTGTTTTTACTTTTGGCTTCTAGTTTACAGAAATCTATGAAAAATAACATCGTCATAATGAATATGTGACTGTAAACTTTGTTTAAGTTTGAATTTGCAATATTCAAGAATTGTTTGTTATGCTTATTGTCTGTTTTATTATTATCTCTGCCAAAGACTAATGTAGGACGCTGAATAAATTCCCCACACTAATCTAATTCAAAAGCAATAAGGTTTAAATAGTGAGTCGTTAAGCGTTCGTTGAAATATTAAGATATTCATTGTGTTTTTGTACGTTTATTTTCACAATTATTTTATTATTATCTTCTAAAATTTTTAATAATCATTATAACTATTGAATTTTTTACTTACATCTAAATGTCTCTCAAGAAAATAATAGAAAATATAAAAAGAGGATATGGGTTACTAAAAACAATGATTGTCTTTCAAATTACTTCATGAAAAAGATTATTGCAATTATTGATAAAAGCAAAACAGAAATCCGGACATAGAACATTTATAAGAAAATATCTATTTAAGTGGAAGAAGAGATAATAAGTGGTTGTTTTATTTTGAAAATAATGAACAACGAAAATTCATTACGCAAAGTTAATCCAATAACTTATTATTTAAATAAAGCATTATCAATGATAAATATTTACAAGCCACATCAAGAGGAGATTTTTTATGAGTGGTTAAATAAATTTGAATACGTAGCAGATATTGTTGGTGTACCAAATGACGGAATGACTGAATTCTTTGAGGAAATGGTGGATAATGATTTCCATAGGACCGTTAGGAAGAGTTTTTTTTCAGTCAACTTTCTTAAACTTGAATACAAACAAATAATAGACAATTATCTTCTCTATTTTGCCAATTCTTATGAAAACGATTTAAACAGGAAACGTCTTTTTTGTCGTAGACAATACGAAAAAGAAACGACTAAAAAATATGCAAATAGTTTAAGAAGAATATCTAATAGTTGTTATTGTTCAGAAGGTTTAGAAACAGAATTATGCAAACAATTCATTATTGGAATACGCGATGATGA
>NW_014569793.1:242256-251602 GCF_001313835.1 Polistes canadensis
ATTTGCAATATTCAAGAATTGTTTGTTATGCTTATTGTCTGTTTTATTATTATCTCTGCCAAAGACTAATGTAGGACGCTGAATAAATTCCCCACTCTAATCTAATTCAAAAGCAATAAGGTTTAAATAGTGAGTCGTTAAGCGTTCGTTGAAATATTAAGATATTCATTGAATTTTTGTACGTTTTTCTTCACATCAATTTTATTATTATATTTTAAAATTTTTAATAATCATTACAATTATTAGATCCTTTACTTATATATAAGTGTGTGTTAAGTAAATAATATAAAATATAAAAAAGGATGTGTGTGAGTTTCTAAAATTAAAGAGAGATTCTTTCGAAATTACTTTATGAAAAGTGTATTTCAGTTATTATTAAAAACAAAACTGAAATACGAACAAAGAACATTCATAAGAATATCAATTTAAGTGCGATAAGTGATGATAAGTGAATATAATGAGCAACCAAGGTTTATTATGCAAAGTTAATCCAATAACTCATCTTCAAAATAGAGCTCTTGCATTGATAAATATTTACAATCCAGAAAATGATGTAAGCTTTTATGCATGGTTAAATAGATTTGAATATGTAGCAGATGTTATTGATGTACCAGATGATAAAATGATTGAATTCTTCGAGGTAATGGTGGATAATGAGGTTCATAAGAACGTTAAGCGAACTATTTCTTCTGATAATTTAGTTAAACTTGATTACAAAAACATGATACGCAATTACCTTCTCTATTTTGCTACTTCGAATGAAAATGATTTATACAGAAAACGTTTTATTTGTCGTAGACAATATGAAAATGAAACTATTCAAAATTATGCTAAAAGTTTATCTACCATATCTACTAATTTTATTTCTAAATGTAGCTTAGATAAAGAATTATACGAACAATTTCTTATTGGAATATACGACGATAATATGAGAAAGTATTTAACTAAAGTTCCTTGTTTCTCATTCGATGGAATAGTAAAGAAGGCCATTGAATTTGAGGAAAATGATCACATAACTCATTATCAGAATGAAGCACTTACGATGATTAATATTTATAATGCAGAAAGGAAAGGTACGTTTCATCTGTGGTTCAATAAATTTGAATATGTGGCAGATTTTATCGGGGTACCATATAAGAAAATGGTTAAATTCCTCAATGTAATGGTGAATGATAAAATCCGCATTCAATTCAAGAAATCTTTCTCTTTTCTGAATTTGTCGTTACGTACATACGAAGAATTAATAAGAAATTACATTATTTATTTTGATTCCTCCAGTGAACTTTCATTTCACAGGAAACGTTTTCTGTGTCGAAATCAATATGAAAAAGAGACGGTAGAAAACTTTATGAATAATTTACGAAAAATACTCAATCAGTGTTTTTATATAACTAACATAGAAGACAGATTATTGAAACAATTTATTATTGGAATCCGAAACGAGGAATTAAGAATTCAGTTAAATCAAAATGATAGCTCATCGATCACTGAAACGTTAACAAGAGCCATTGCATTTGAAAAAGCTAACAATATGAAACATTATATAAATCAAACTCTAACAATAATTAATACTTATAATCCAATGAGAAAAAATACATTTAATGAATGGTTAAATAAATTTGAATTTGTAATTGAATATTTCGATATACCAAATGATAAAATGGTTGATTTATTCAATGCAATGATAGAAAATAAAAGCAAAGAGGGTGTCAAGAAAATGTTCCCTTGTGTGAACTTCTCTGAACTTTCATACGATAAAACAATATATTATTACCTCCTTGTATTTTCTCCATACAATGATGATTTACACAGAAATCGTTTCATATGTCGAAATCAATACGAACGAGAAACAATAGAAAAATATGCCTTTAATTTATGGAGAATATATAATAAGTGTAATCATAAAAATCGCACGGATAAAGTAATATGCGAACAATTCCTTAAGGGAATACGGGATAATAATATTAAAACTGAATTAAAGAAAATATCTGGCATGTCATTCGATAGAATGGTTATATGTGCTATGGAATTAGAAAATAGTTATCTAATTAAAAAATATATTAAACCCGCACTTACAATGATTCCTATTTACGATAAGAAAGAGAAACTTATGTTTTACGAGTGGTTAAATAAATTGGAATACGTAGCAGATTTAATCAATGTACCAAATGATAAAATGATTCAATTTTTCAATAAAATGGTCAATGATAATGTCCATTTTGACGTGAAGAGAAATTATCCTTCTATCAACTTCTCTGTACTTTCGTACGATGAGATAACAAATCATTACCTTTATTTTTTATTTATTTGTAATAAAGTTGATATACACAAAATTCGTTTTTTGTGTCGTAAGCAATATGAAAAAGAAACGATAGAGAAATATGCTGATAGTTTACGGAAACTATTTAATAAATGTAAGGATAAAAATCGCTTAGAAAAAGAATTATGTAAACAATTTATTAATGGCATTCACAATGATCGTATAAAAACTTATTTAAATGTATCTCCTCTAATAGCATTCGATAAAATGGTAATAAAGGCCAAATCATATGAAAAAAATTGTGTTCGTCAAAATAAAGCTTAAATTAATTACATGACTTCAAACAATATTTATAAAAAAAGTAAAATAGAATATTAAAACTGTAAAATTATTCGAATATTTTATCTTCAATAATTCACGAAGAAAATATTCAATCTAAGAATAACACGTGTTATTATAATATTATCAACGAGAATGTGAAATATTCAAAAACCAATGAAGTTGACTTATCAATTATTTAAAAACACACAAAAAAGTTAAACTAAACGAAATTATGTTAGTGTATATTAATAGTTAAGGAACTTAGTCAAGAAGCTGTGTTTCTAACCTTAAACATTATTCCAGCATGCTATCAATAAAGTTTCAAAATTATTATTTTGGAACTTACACAATTAAAGAAATATTTTGACATATTTAAAACATAAACATTCGTGTTGTACATTATATTATTCTAAGAATTAGACGAAAACAACAAAAATTATTATTTTTATTTAGAACAATAATGTTATTTATTATTGAAATTTTTGTACTAACGAATTATAATTTATCTACGATATTTATGAAGAGACTGATTACATTCAGTTAACACATGAAGTTACATCATATCATCCAATTTGTCTTTTATCATCAATATAAAAAATTATTTGAAAAAATACCAATCAATTGTTTCTTTAAAGTATCAGATATCCTAGCATTCTCTAAGCATTATAGTTTGAGTTTCGAAAACACCATTCCACTATTGAAAAAATTCATTGTTTAATTTGTCTTATATCACAAGATCTTGAATTGAAAAAATACTGTTCAGCAATATTGCTGGACATTAGACAAGCTTTCGATAAAGTATAGAACACTAGACTATTGTACAAAATTAAGAAAAAATTCAGTCATATCCTTTCTACATAATTCTTGAATCTTACATAACAAATAAAAAATTCATAGTCAAGTATCAAAACCAATCAGCAACAGCTTTTCCAATTTTATCCGATGTCCTACAAGGCAGTGTACTATAGCCATTACTTTATGCTATTTATTTGAAAAAACTCGAATTCTGTACATAAAATTAAAAATTTATACCCTTGTAATCAAGTAATTAGATTTTGTTAAATAGTAATATAATTATTTTGTAAAAAATATATTAGTTTATATATTAGTTTAAATTACATTAGTTTACAGTAAGACATAGAATTACTTGAAATTCTATAGAATTCAATTGTATATTTCTCGAATAATAAAAATATACAAAACAAAAATTTACACATATTCTTTTTTCGTTATGGTTCTATTTTATTCAAAACCTCAAAATATATTTAATTTTTCGTTAAATCTCGAGCCAGTTGGAACATGAAAAGGAACTGGAAATTCATCAAAGAATGTTTAAACATATAATACTTAAGCTTTCGCATACATGAAAACAATAAAAGCGTGAGAAAAGAAGACTTGTTTAGTTAGATTCACATTTGTGTTTTTTAGCTTTCAGTCTAAAAGAATCTATGAAATACGAAATTGTCATAATAAATATGTAACTGTGAACTATGTTTACGTTTAAATTTCTAATATTGAAGAAATATTTATTATGATTATTTTCAGTTTTAATATTATCTCTACCAAAGACTTATGTAGGACGCTGAATAAATTTCCCATTCTCATCTAATTCAAAAGCAATAAATTTTAAATAGTGAGTCGTTAAACTTTCGTTGAAGCATTAAGATATCAGTTAAACTGTCTACGTGTATTCTTGTTAACTGTGTAATTTTAATAGAAAATATTTAATATTTATTACAACATTTCGATACTTTATTTATATATACATGTAAAAATAACATAATAGAAAATATAAAACATATACGTATTATTTTATAAAAAGGGTACTGACGTTAGTGGAGAAAGCAAAAAAAAAACAAGTTTTAACAAAGAATATTTAAACGTTCATCTATTTACGAACAATACGTAATAAAAGCTTTCTCTGTTTTTTTTTGTTTTTTTGTTTTTTTTTTTGATAATAATGAGCAACACGGAATCAGACGAAAATCATCAAGTATGTTATTATCAAGACAAAGTACTTTCATTGATAAATATTTTCAAACTACAAGAAGAAAAGTTTTTTCCCATGTGGTTTAATAAATTTGAGTATGTAGCAAATAAGATCGAGGTACCACAATATAAGATGGCTGAATTATTCGTTTCAATGTTGCATCTTGATGTCTACCAATCAAACAAGAAACATATCAAATTTTGCGACGTTCATAAATATTCATATAATCAAATATTACAATATTATAGGAATTTATTTTTTGATATGGAAGAATTTGAATTTCACAGAATTCGTTTAAATTATCGAGAACAATATGTAGGAGAACCGATATTAAGATATGCTATTCTTTTGGAAAAAATATATCGTAAGAGCAATTACATAAGGAAAGATGAAATTAAATTGTGCAGTCAATTTGTTAAAGGAATGCGCAGTGATATTTCAAAAACACCTTTAAGAATATTGAAGGACTTTCCATTCATTTATTATGTGAAAGGAGCCTATAAATTGTCAGCAATTTGTAATATAGATTATTATACAAATCAAGCTATTTTAATAATTAATATTTACAATCCAAAACAGGATGCTGACTTTCACGATTGGTTAAATAAATTTGAATACATAGCAAATATGATCAGAGTACCGGTTCATAAAATGGCTACATTTTTTTCTAAAATGGTGGATCATGATGTCTATGAAAGTATTGTTAAGACTTGTTCTTCCATAGATTTCTCTAAACATTCCTACGATCAGCTAATAAACTATTATATACAGTATTTTACACCTTTCAGTAATACTGATTTACAGAGAAAACGTTTTATTAATCGAAATCAATATAAAGATGAAACGATACGGAAATATGCTTATAATTTACGAAAATTATATAATAAGTGCTGTTATACGGATCAATCAGAAGAAATGTTATGCGAACAATTCCTTAGGGGAATCCGCGACAATGATTTGAGAACACATTTAAGTGAAACTTTTTGGTTAACATTAAATGATATATTAGTTAAATCTTTTGCATATTTAAAGGATAATCAAACAAATTATTATTTCAATCAAGCATTATCGATGATAAATGTTTTTAAATTAGAAAAAGAAGATTCTTTTCTTAATTGGTTAATGAAATTTGAATCTATAGTAAATTCGATCGAAGTACCATACAAAGTAATTGGTAAGTTATTTTTAACAATGGTAAACGACGATGTCCATAAATTGATCAATAATGATTCTCAAACTTTAAACATTTCTGAACTTTCATACGACCAGATAATAGATAGATATCGATATTTGTTTTTTGGTATTGACAATTTAAAATTATACAGAACCCGTTTTGCCGAACGGAAACAATACGCGGAAGAACCGATAGAAAAATATGCCGAGAGTTTACAAAAATTATATTCCAATTGCGATTATGAAAGTTACCTTGAAGAAAATTTAAATGAATTACACGGCAAGAAAAAAAAAATTTTTTTAAATAATTTTGTTAACCCGTCATCCACTGCAATTGAAATAAACGATGAGGAATTTACAAAAGTTATTGACGTAACTCGTTATGTGAAACCGGCTTTAAAAATGATTAATATTTATAATCCAGATAAGGAAGATAAGTTTTATGAGTGGTTCAATAAATTTGAATACGTAGCTGATACCGTCGGTGTCCCGGATAACAAGATGATTAAATTCTTCGACGCAATGGTGAATTATGATACTCATAATATTGTTAAACAGAAATTTTCTTCTGTCAAATTTTCAGAACTTACATACGATGAAATAACAAATCATTACCTTCGTTATTATACACCTTCCTATGAAAGTGATTTACATAAAAAACGTTTCATGTGTAGAAATCAATACGAACAAGAGCCATTACAAAAATATGCCAATAATTTACGAAAAATATATAACAATTGCAGTGCTATAAATCGCACGAAAGATACATTAATCGAAAGATTTGTTAATGGAATCCGCGACGATGATATAAGATATCATTTACAAAATAAGTCTCCGGGTATATCATTCTACGAAATGGTAGAAGAGGCCATTAAATTGGAAAAAACTAACGATGTAACTTATTATGTTAATTTGGCATTTACGATGATTAATATTTACAATCCATCGAAGGAAGAAAAATTTTACGATTGGTTAAATAAATTTGAATTTGTAGCAGATTTTATCAGAGTGCCAAATAATTTGATGGTTAAATTTTTAAGGAGAATGATTGAATATGACATGCATAAGAGTGTCATGCAAATGTTTCCTGGCATCAAATATTTTTCACTTTCCTACGATTCGTTAATAAACCTTTACCTCCTTTATTTTTCTTTTCCATGTGAGTTTAAATTCAACAAACAACGTTTTTTGTCTCGTAAGCAATATGAAAATGAAACGATAGATAACTATGCTGAAAGTTTATGCAAATTATATGATAAATTCGTTGATAAGAGTCGTATGAATGAAGAATTATGCGAACAATTTCTTATTGGAATTCGCGACAACAATTCAAGAAATTATTTAAGCAAAAATCCTTGCTTATCGTTCTATGAAATGATATTAAAGGCCATTACATTTAAAAAAACTAATGATATATCTAAGTTTTTAAATGAGGCTCTAACAAAAGTTAATATTTTCGATCCAGCAACAGAAGGTATATTTTCTGAATGGATAAATAAATTTGAGTTTATAGCAGATTCTATCAAGATACCAGATACGAAAATGGTTGAACTCTTCGATAAAATGGTGAAGAATGATATCCATACGATTGTCAAGGAGGCTTACCCTACCATCAATTTCTCTGAACTTTTATACAAAGATAAAATAATCTATTACCTACGTTACTTCAATTCTATCCAACAAAGTGATTTTGACAAGAAGAAACATTTAACGTCCGAAAATCAATGTGAAAACGGAACGACAGAACAACATTCTAATAGTTTAGAAATAATAAATGATAAACATGACAATAAAAACTACTTGGAACAAAAATTATGCGAACAATTTATTTATGGAATACGCAACAGTGATATAAAAATGCATTTAAGTAAAACTTCTCATACGTCGTTCGATGAATTGGTAGCAAAGGCCATTGAATTAAGTAAAGAAACAAATATTTTGGAGAGTGAAGAAGAATAGATTTAATTTAACACTACAGGATCTGAAACACACAATCAACAGAATAATTTTATTTAGGACCTCGTCCTGTTATAATTTTTATTGCTATTTTCGGGTGCGTTTTATTGTTTTTACCGAGGGTAGGGTTGCTATGCTAAAGCCTTACCCTCGAAACCCCTCCCTTCTTTCCTTTGTTTAGGTTTGGGACCAGTTAAGTATTAAAAACTAGGCGGAGTCTGGGAAATTCAACAGCACACGGTGTTCCCATGCGGTCACACCCATCAAAGTACTAAAACGTGCCCAGCATTGCTTAACTTTTGTAATCAAACGAGAAGTAGTGCTTTTAACGCGGCATAGCCGTTTGGTATTTTATTTATAATTATTCCCGATAATGATTAACCTATCTCAAATAATATCAAACTGTTATAATACATCCAGCGTCGAGAGAATAATTAAAATATTTTGAATATTGTTAAAAAACTTACTTAACGAATGAATCTTTATTATATTTTCATCGCGCGGATTATTCGATTCTACTAATTTGTCTATTTTTAATCGATTATTTATTGTTATTTGGATATTTATTTGTAATATTTCGTATTTAACTTAATTTATTTATATTTATTTAATTGTACATTACCCAGATTTTATTTTGACTACTGTTACTTACTTTATTGTAATGCATATTAATAATGCGATTATTGTTCAATTGCGATTTATAATTAATCTTATTCTTTGACCATTATATTATTATTAACATTTCTATTATATTATTTTCTATCATATTAATTTTGTCTGAACGAAAATTCAACAAAGAGTTAAAAATGTATTATATTTTGTTATTATTAAAATGATATTTTTGTAAAATCAGTGATCAGGTTTTTCTGCTTCAGTCACATAAGTGGCCCCCTATAAGACTATAGCAATCAATGCAAACCAATATAATTAAAAGAGTTAACGATGTTAAACATTTTGCAATCGATAAAAATAAATCATCTATAAAGTGAGATTACTGATTCTCGAATATGAGGGCAAAGTTCGGGAAAGTGATTAGAAACTGCATTAGTTGTATTTTAAAGGAACGTAAGCACGGAAGGGGTGAAGGTTTTCTACACACGTTCAATAGAGAAAAGAAAAACTCTACTAGAGAGATAACATTTTAATAATTTCAGTTATAATTTGAAATAAGTACATTGAAAAAATATTTAACGTATAATACTTGGACATACGCATTAATGTGAACGGAAGAAGCATGAGCGAGAGAGACTCGTTTAGTTTGTAAAAATCTATAAAATAAGACATTGTCCAAATTGTAATGAAACTGTGAATTATGTTAATGTTTCAATATGCAATATTAAAGATATGTTTATTATGCTTATTTCTAGTTTTATTATTACCTCTATCAAAGACTAATGTAGGAAGTAATCTTGAATAACTATGCATTAAATGTTTTGATAAACTATACATTTTTAAGGTTATGTCATATATTTTATAGTTGCTTAAGAAGTCTCAATAAAAAAGTGAAACATTCAACAAGATCAAAAAATAACGTTCTGATTTCTTCTTTACCTTGTCCAACTTCCCTGCTAGAGAGATACATTTATCAATAATTTAATTTATTATTATAATATATATATATATATATATATATATATATATATTAT
>NW_014569794.1:0-7296 GCF_001313835.1 Polistes canadensis
ATATTGATGACATTCTGGTCATGTCTGAAAACCACCAACAACACACTGACCATTTACAACAGGTCTTCCAGAAACTATCTGATCACAAACTGTCAATCAACGTCAACAAATGCATTTTTGGACAGGAACAAGTACCTTTTCTTGGCTATCAAATCAGCGGTGAAGGATATCATCCAAATCCTGACAGAGTCAAAGCCATTGACCAATTTCCACTTCCTGCAACAGTCTTGGAACTTTGGAAATTTCTTGGCATGTTCAACTACTATCGTCCTTGCATCAAGAACGCAGCACAGTTGCAACTTCCTCTTACAGCCTATCTTAAAAATTTCAAAAGAAAAGACAAAACTCCTATCTCCTGGACTGAAATCTCAAAACAATCCTTCTATGATTGCAAAAAAGCACTTTCCTCTGTAGCTCTTAGCAATTATCCAATTCCAACCGCAAAATTACGACTCACGACAGACGCTTCAACCACAGCAATCGGCTCAATGCTTGAACAGCTAGAACATGATAACCAATGGAGACCAATTGGGTTTTTCTCACGGAAACTGACAGATACTGAAAAAAGATACAGCACTTACGACAGAGAACTTCTTGCCATTTTTGCTAGTATCAAACATTTCAAACACCTCTTAGAAGGACGACAGTTTACAATACGAACAGATCACAGACCGCTAACTTACGCATTCTCACAGAAACTAGGAAAGGCATCTGAATGACAACTAAGACAACTAGACTACATCTCACAGTTTACAACGGACATAGTCTACGTAAAGGGTGAGGAAAACATAGCAGCTGACACTCTTTCAAGAATTAACACAATCGACATACCCACGACATTAGACTATCAAACAATTCAACAACACCAACAAGACGACACTGAACTTACAGAAATACTCAGAAACAACACTACTTCTTTACAGTTGAATAAACTCAAACTTGACAACACTGGTATTTACTGTGACGTTTCTACAGGAATCATCCGACCTTATCTTCCTGCTACTCTCCGTAAAACTGCTTTTAACATTATTCATGGACTTTCGCATCCAAGCAAAAAAACAACTTCACGACAACTACGGCAGAAGTTTGTATGGCCAAGCATCAACAAAGATACAAATACTTGGTCAAATGAATGCATACCGTGCCAACTGTCCAAAGTGCAACGACATACACACATTCCACCTCAACACATCAACATACCGGATGATCGATTCAAACATATTCATTTAGACGTAATAGTACTACCTGAACACAATAATTACAAATACTGTTTGACCATTATTGACCGTTTCTCCAGATGGCCCATTGCAGTTCAATAAAAAGATATTACAGCGGATACCATCATTACTTCACTCTTCGATCACTGGATCGCACACTATGGCATGCCTACGACAATAACAACTGATCAAGGTTCACAATTCGAGTCATCCTTGTTTCAGGCCTTCACTAGATTCATTAGTTGTGATAGACAATGCACAACACCTTACCACCCACAATCAAATGGTATGATCGAACGATGGCATCGCACGCTTAAATCTGCATTAATGTGTTCACCAAAACCTTGGACAGAAATACTTTCCACAGTATTACTTGGGCTTCGTACCAGCTACAAGGAAGATCTACAAGCCTCACCAGCTGAAATGCTATATGGAACTACCTTACGCATTCCAGGTGAATTCTTCATTAACAATGACTCTGTAGCTAATCCACAGATCTTTGTAGAAAAGCATCGTGAATACATGAGAGGATTGAGACCGACACCAACAGCTCACCATATAAAATCAAGGATATTTATTCCGAAAAACCTCCATACTTGCAGTCATGTATTTATCAGATCAGATCATGTTAAAGCACCGCTAGAACAACCTTATCGAGGACCATACAAAATTACAAAAAGAAAATCGGATACAATTTTTGAACTAGACATAAATGGTACGCTTAAGGACATTAACATCGACAGATTAAAACCTGCTTATTTATCAAAAACGGACGCAGAAAACGACGCTCAACCTACAGTAATCAATCAAATACCTGAACACCATTGGACTGCAACAACGAACATACCAACCAAAACATACTGAAGGAAGAAAGTCCCTTTCAATTTACCATCTCAAGAGACTTGAGGGGGAGTATTGTGGCCGTCACGCCAAAGCTTGGCGCCTCCGGCACTCTTACCGTCACGCCCCTAGTGGCGAAACAAAAGAACTAAAAAAACACCACGCATTTGAACAACCGCTGCTATTCGTTCTTCCGTTCCAACCACCGAGCTAGACACACGCGTACTCATGAGCAGTAAACAAAGACGTGAAACTAGTCACTACTTCCTTTTTACTCTTTAAGATTTTGTTAAGTTTGTTATATATTTTGTACAAGACCTTTTTGATACGTTTTATAATAAAATATTTATATAATATTTTTCCCTAGTGAATTAGTGATTTCCTAATATAATTGAACACGCTACAAGTAATGCAATTCGAATGCCATCTATCGACGTAACCATGTAAATTAATCGACTATCGACGTCACCATGTAAATTAATCGACTATCGACTATTGGCATCGCGCCTAAATTAAAATGAAAAATATATCGATATAGACGATATCATTCATACCACCTGAATAGATAGACGAAGAGAATTTTGTTCGTTAAATAGTTAAATTGTGTTATATATTGCTTGCTATCCTCTTCAACAATTTAATTATTTTCTTAATTATTTCATATTTAACCATCTGTGCAAAAGACTTTGCGTATCAAAGACGAAAAACCTCATGCTGCTGACTTCATCCTTTACTCATACTATCGATAGTATTCTCATATATATCTATATATATGCTCGGAGGCCATTGACAAGAAAGTAAATTGTCGATGTATTGAATTTCTCTATCCGTTTTATATTGTATATTGTAGGTTTCAAAATTTATTTATTTAATAAATAGAAAATATGGCAGCGTTCGAAGGTACGATAAAATTATTTTTCTTTAAATCAAAATGAATTATGTACATATGTACATTTGTCAAATCGATGATCATACTTCAACACACGTTTATTTTTATTATATATTGTAAAATTCCTATTTATAAAATAGGAATTAAATGATTATCGTATTAAATCTTAACTTAATTAAATCTTTTATTTCCCTTTTCAGAAATGGGTGTTCTATCTGAAATAGCGCAAGCTGTTGAAGAAATAGATTGGATGTAAGTAAAGTGATTTCCATTAGGATGCAACTAAATCGACTACAATATTTCATTTATTACATTTTAAAATGAAAAATATTGTAGGCTCCCGACGGATGTGCAGGCAGAAGCTATTCCTTTGATTTTGGGTGGAGGTGATGTTTTAATGGCTGCGGAAACTGGAAGTGGAAAAACTGGAGCATTTTGTTTACCAATTTTGCAAATTGTATGGGAAACTTTAAAAGATATGGAATCTGGAAAAGCTGGCAATACTTCGAAAGAAGCAGCACATTGTACTTGTTATTATTTCTTAAATAGAATATAAAAAAATACGTGCTCTCATCTATACTTCTAATGTTGTTTAATAATAGCCATGTAATTATGTTTAGCCACACATTGGGGATTAAGTCTATTTGATAGAGGTCATGCTTTAGCCGTCACACCAGATAGTTTAAGATGTCAAAGTCGTGAGCAGAAGGAATGGCATGGATGTCGTGCCAATAAAGGAATACAAGGAGATGGAAAATATTTTTTTGAAGCTATTCCAACGGATGAGGGCTTATGCCGTGTGGGTTGGTCTACGTCTCAGGTAAGTAATTATATTTGGTTATTAGATTGTTATTGGGAGATCCAATAACTATTAGCATCCTCATTCTTTTTTGATATTGAGATCTCAAATTATTATCCAAGTTATTGTATTACCCTATACAACACAATGAACGAGAAAAATGACATTTTTATGCTGAAACAATTGTAACAAGTTATTATAATTTAAATAGGCCTCTTTAGATTTAGGAACAGATAAATTCGGCTATGGTTTTGGAGGTACTGGTAAAAAATCAAATGCAAAGCAGTTTGATAATTATGGTGAACCTTTTGGAATGCATTGCGTGATTGGATGCTTACTTGATTTAACAAATGGCAAAATATCTTTCACAAAAAATGGTGTCAATCTGGGAGTAGCTTTTACATTGAATTCTCAACAGAAATCACAAATATTTTTCCCAGCTGTTGTATTAAAAAATGCAGAAATGTCATTTAATTTTGGTGCTCAACCATTCAAATATCCCCCACCAAATGATTATGTTGCTGTATCTTCGGCTCCAAAAGAACGCATAAGACTTAATCCTGTTAACAGTAGTAGCAGTCAAAGAGCAGGAAGCAACAAGCCTATAAACAATGCACCACAGGCAATAATTATTGAACCTTCTCGGGAATTGGCCGAACAAACCTTCAATCAGATACAAAAAGTGAGTTGTATAACTTATTTAATATAACTGTTTTTATTTCTAATGAAATATATTATTTTATTTTATATTGACTCGTTGATTTTTAGTTTAAAACATATATAAAAAATCCTTTCGTTCGAGAACTATTAGTTATTGGAGGAGTAAGCGTAAAGGAACAGATTTCAACTTTAAATTCAGGAGTTGATATAGTAGTTGGCACACCTGGACGTTTGGAAGATCTGATACAAGGAGGATACATGTCATTGACACATTGCAGGTAGTAATTCTATTTAAAGCTGAACAAATCTTTTCCAAAAGAATTATTATTAAAAGATATATATATATATATATGCGTGCATAGATTTTTTGTATTGGATGAAGCTGATGGATTATTAAAGCAGGGATATACAGAACTTATCGACCGTTTGCATAAACAGATTCCTAAGATTACGTCAGATGGAAAAAGATTGCAGATGATTGTATGTTCAGCAACTTTACATTCGTTTGAAGTTAAAAAGATGGCTGTAAGTTTGAATTATTATTTCATACTATACATAAATTTGTTTTATGTAAATAAAACTATTTAATAATAACATTTTGTAACTTCCATTGGTGCATTTAGGAACGTTTAATGCATTTTCCAACGTGGGTTGATTTAAAAGGAGAAGATGCAGTTCCCGAAACTGTTCACCATGTCGTAGTAATGGTAGATCCTCAAAAAGACAAATCATGGCAAAATTTAAGAAGACACATTGAAACAGACGGAGTGCATAGTAAGGATAATATAAAACCTGGAAGTAACACAGCCGGTTAGTATTGTCTTCTTCAAATAATATTTTCTTATTGGTTACACAATCTCGTCAATTGGTTTTAATTTGTTTACAGAAGTATTGTCAGAAGCTGTTAAAATATTAAAAGGAGAGTACTGTATTCGTGCTATTAGAGAGCATAAAATGGATAGAGCATTAATTTTCTGCAGATCCAAACTCGATTGCGATAATTTGGAACGTTACTTTAAGCAAGTAGGAGGAAATGAACTCTCGTGTGTCTGTTTGCATGGCGATAGAAAACCGCAAGAGCGTAAATCAAATTTAGAGAGATTCAAAAGAAAAGAAGTTAAATTCTTAATTTGCACGGATGTAGCGGCAAGAGGTCTTGATATAACTGGTTTACCATTTAGTAAGTATTAAATATTAGTAAATTATTCAATATAGAAGACTAATACAATACTATTATTATTTAGTGATCAATGTTATTTTGCCCGATGAGAAATCAAATTACGTGCATAGAATTGGAAGAGTCGGTAGAGCCGAACGAATGGGTTTGGCTATTTCCTTAGTTAGCAGTGTACCAGAAAAAGTATGGTATCATGGTGAATGGTGTCATTCCCGTGGTCGAAATTGTCGTAATAGTAATCTCACTGATCAAGGTGGATGTTGTATCTGGTATAACGAACCTAGAGTAAGATACAAAATATTTTCTTTACATTTATAGCTGCTTGGCTGATATAAGCAGTTCGATTTAAATCGAGTATTACTGTAAATAAGTAAAAATTTATTTATTCGCGTTTACAGTATCTGGCAGAAATTGAAGATCATTTGAATGTAACGATCGAACAGGTTGGCCCAGATATAAAAGTTCCTATAAATGAATTTGATGGGAAAGTCAGTTATGGAGAAAAAAGAGCAGCTATGGGTGAGCAGTTTTCTATATAGTTTCCGAACAAATAATAATGTTCTAATTAATAATAATAAAAACATATCATTCTTAGGTACCAATTACGAAAATCATGTACATCAAATGGCACCCGTCGTCGCTGAGTTGACTACATTGGAATCAAAAGCACAATTGATATATCTAAATAGGCATTTAATAGTACATTAAATAGAATATATTGAAGTATTCTTTAATAGCTTACCTTTGCATCGAAATATTCCGTTACATTCTTTAACTTAATATGTGATCAAGTTGTATTGTATAATGGCAAATATAGCAGCATATAACATATTTTTGTGTGCGTACTGTAAATGCTTTTTCAACTGTACGACTAGTACAATTTGAAAGGATTGATAAAGTATACTTGGTATACTTACTGTCACAGAAACAGGACTTGAAAGTTCATTTGACTAATCGATTGCCACCAAAGCATTTGCAATTTATATAAGACATATGGTAAGTATTTATTGTATCGTTATAATTTTCCATAATCGCATCGTTACTATTTTAGTTACACAAATGTATTATACAGTGGCTTTACAGCATTTGCTTTTGCATTCTTTTTATATTAATATATGCGTAAATATATATTAATATAAATTGATTAAATGACTTTTTCCGTTTAATTACACATAACTTTGATATATTTTCAAAATCAATGGTAAAATACTAAACTTAAACAGTATATAAATAATACTGTTTTCCTTCTATATACTAAGATAATGTGTCCAGATGGAACGCTTATGTGTTTATATTGTTCGCTGACACATACGCAAGGCAGTCAACATGTCTACTTGTTTTCGTGTACATGCAAACGAAATACGCGTGACCATTTATTTAAAAGGTTGCTTACGAAGTTAGTACAACGACTATTAATTAAATCTTTATTAGCTAATTTCATCGATTAATCATTAGTTTATATATTTATGTAAAGTTTTTATATTTTCTTTCTTCATATTCGGACAGTCATCACAGAATAAGAATGAAATATTTTTCTTTTAATTTAGAAACATGATTGCAGTTACATACATATGTACTTACATACGTCTCTCTTATTCATATTTTACTACTCGCATATGGCACGCACTCGAGCATACATTCAATCGCAATTGATTTAAAGAATTGTGTATATATGTATATATGCATATATATATATACATATAAATATATATAT